>NC_142470.1:41945164-42202664 GCF_049115385.1 Moschus berezovskii | reverse complement strand
TAAATGCTATTATACTGTTATCCATATTACGTTGTTTCTTATAGATTTTTTAAAAAAAATGTGAAATTTTTCCACACTATGTGTGTTGTTTCCATAGCTCTTCACTTCCTCCAGAAGCCTCCTTACATTAAAAAGCCTTACAGTTATCCTGCAAGGGACAGGAAGGTCTGACTTGCAGGATTTTTAGAGCATTAAAATAACTATCAGGCAGAAGAATCTTTCTTCTCGCCTAGGATTTCAGCCATGCGCGCGCTCTCTCTTTCTCTCTCTCTTTTTCTCTCTCTCCCTCTCTCTAGCCTGGGGCTTGAATTTGCATGTCTAATTCATTTACTCACCATATTTGAATTGGCCTGAACAGATGTAAATCGGGAAGGATGGGAAAAACTGCAGTCATCAACAATGATTAATCAGCTGTTGCAGGCAGTGTCTTAAGGAGACTGGTAGGAGGAGGCATGGAAACCCAAAGGCCGTGTGTTTAGAAGCCTAATTGTCACATCAAGCATCATTGTCCCCATGCAACAACCACCACCTTATACATCACTTCCTGTTTCATGCAGCTCAAAAACATAGACTGAAGATTTATTTTTAATATGTTGACTTTATTTCTGAGCAAAGCATCGGTCATGTGTGTATTTTTCCATAGTCCCACCTTGGAGCATTTATGTAGACATTGTAAATAAATTTTGTGCAAAAAGGACTGGAAAAATGAACTGTATTATTGCAATTTTTTTTTTTTTTTTGTAAAAGTAGCAGTTTGGTATGAGTTGGCATGCATACAAGATTTACTAAGTGGGATAAGCTAATTATACTTTTTGTTGTGGATAAACAAATGCTTGTTGATAGCCTTTTTCTATCAAGAAACCAAGGAGCTAATTATTAATAACAATCATCGCACACTGAGTCTTAGCGTTTCTGACGGAAACAGTTTGGATTGTATCATAACGCCAAGCCCAGTTGTAGTTGTTTGAGTGCAGTAATGAAATCTGAATCTAAAATAAAAACAAGATTATTTTTGTCATGCTGACTCCACTGCTTGAAAAATTTGTTTACTGCCCCCCCAAATTTTCATGATGAACGCAGTAAATATAAAACTAATTTTAGCTCCCTAAGATATATATGCATTTGAAAATTTGAACCACAAAGTAAATTATTTAATAATCGTCACTGATTTCTTTAAGCTGACTTAATGAACTCCTAATATCAGCAAATTTAAGGCCTAAGGGCACTAAACTAACTGTAGACTCAGATTACAGCCAACAGAATTACTCATCTAATATCAGTGAAATTATTCTTGCACATGATGGCAAACCTAAAGGACTGAGTTACGGCTTTGACCAAGGATGTTACCTAGGATGAGCAGTGTATGTTTATTAGGAAATTAACTACATGAATGAAGAGACCAGACTTCAAAAATCTAATTTTTATAAATATGCTCTATGTTCTCATTGGATCAAACTGGTTATTAACCAATTTTCCAGAACAGCTGTACAGAATTTCGGCATGGCAGCCAGCTAAATGGTACAAAATAACATGTTTAAGCTGGAATAGCTTATAATTTTATTGAAATAAAATTGCGGCTATAAAAAGTGCTTCCCAAAGCTAAGGAAAATATACAAATATTTTAATTAAGGCAAATTCGTTTTTAAAAAATCAGGCTTTTAGTAGTGATTGCTTTGTAAACAAAGGATGGGTCGAAGGAGAGTGCTTTAAACTCAAGCCTGACATTCAGGCCCGTGTCACCCTATAAACCCGCTCTGAACAATTCTATTTTCTATTTGAAAAGAGAAACCAGCTGTGGGTTGGGTTTACTAGGTGGCGTGTGATTGACTGACTCACCTGCTGGAGCGGCCGTGCACTCTCTCACCTTTTGTTTATGGGGCCTGGTTCCTAAACACGTGGATCCGGAGAAAGAGAGCGAGGCTCAACCTTCTGCAGCCTCGCACGCAGCGCCCTCCGCCCCACCCCGCCCCCACCCCATCGAGGGGATTGTTTCAGTTTGCCATTCGGACCCAGTGGCAGTTCTTCGTCTACATAAATAGTCCATATTCGTGAAATAATTCTCTCTTGATAGGTGGTTACTAGCCGTTAACAACCATTTATTTACTTTCAAAATTAATAATAAACTTTATACACTAACCAGCCATTTGCCCCTCCTCTCCAGTACATGCCTGGGTGAGTTGGTTATTTTCAGTCTTTATTCTTGAGGAAGCTCTTGCAGGGTGGGGGAGGGAAAGAAAGGGGAGGAAGGAGAAAGGGCGGTGGGGGCAGGCCCTGGGAGAAGGAGGGGGGTCCGAGTGAAGAAGAATTAGGGAATATGGAGGCTACGAAGACTCAAGATCATTAGTGTTCAGTGAATTAGAAAAAAATAAAACAAACTGTGTTCTTTCCCTGCGTTCCCCCCTCTGCGTGCCTGTTTTGTGAGAGCTTTGCTCTCTGGCGGGTCCTTTTTCCCCCTGCCTGGACACCCCCACCTCCCCCTTAATGCTATTTTAGCTTTTCCTCTTGTAAATTTCAGAGCCAGCTCGGAGGTTATTGAGGACACTTAACCGAAAGAGGGAAATAATAGAGGTGCTGAGAGCGTTTTTGATGTTTCTTAAAAGGCAAAAACAAAACGCCCTCTTCTAAACAAGGGCACGCAATTGTACCTGCTTTTTATTTTTATTTGGGGAGGGGGCGCGCCGGTTGAATGAGACTACTTTTTAATATGATTTAAATATTTTTCCGAAAAAATTAAGAAAATTCTCCTATCATATTTAATCAGCTGTAATTATAACACATTCGAAATGAATAATATGCCTTGACAGTATTTTTATTGTTATTGTTCATTGCATGATGTTCGACTGCTTTAGAAGCACAGGAAAGAGAAGTAAACGCGCTACAAATGGGGAATTACCCTCGTTTAGCATTAAAATTCATTTAGATAAAATTGCCACAAACATTTAAATGGGAAGATTAGTTCCCCCTCACGCCTTATTGCACTCGCTCAATGGTTCCGTTAAGAACATTTTACACGTTGGAAATTCCGTCTTCTCAGACGGCTTGCTGTTTCCTAGTTACCCACATTCAAAGCAAAGGCAGCAGCAAAGGCAGCCGCAGCCGCAGCAGCAGGGAAAAAAAAAAAAGTTTTGGCAACTGGTCTGCAATTCATCCGCTTCTGGCCCCAGCCTCCCCTCCGCCCACAGCAGTCCGCCCCCCACCCATCACCTTTCCTCACCCCCCCATTAGGTAACTGGCAGAGTCCTGTGGAGGAAACAGCCTCTGAGTTGTACAGTATGTATATAATGTTAAATACAAAGAAATGCCAAAAAGCCAGGCTCTCCTGTCCTGCTTCTGCTCTGAATGGAGGGGTTAGCCTGAAAGTGCTGAGTTTCTCACATCCTCTGCTCTGAGCCCACAAGGCACGTTTTTTGGCTTTCTTTTCTGCCAGGACATTTCCAGGAAATTCACCACTGCTTCTCGCCTATATTAGACATGTGTGAAAGAATGACTTTTGAAAAGTCCGTGCAACGTCTAGTCTCTCCCTCTCCTCTCTCCTGTCTCTTTCCTTCTCCCTTTGCCGCTCGCTCCCTCACCCCCCCTTTCTCTCGCTCCTTCCCTCTTCCCTCCTTCTGCCCCTCCCTTCGCAGGGCCGCAGGAAAAGAAGAACGTCGGCTTCGACTGCCATCTTTTGGGGATTTGGAAAAACGACTCGGTAGGAATCCGAGGGAGGCGGGGGGCCGCGGGGGGTGGGGGGGAAACCCCCTTATTATCCTGTGTCGGAACTGGCTCCCTTAATCTGATGCTTAAATATTTGATGTGGAAAAATTACCCATAAAATTAGTTACTAACAATTTCAAATTGAAATCACTTATCGAATTATAAACGCATTAAAGCTGTATGGATGGTATTAGGAGTTCCTCGGGAGGCAGCGGGTGTCTCCTTCCAATGCGCCCGGCCGGCGAGCTTCGCCCCGGGGAGAAGCACCCCCGCGGAGCCTGGGGACGGGGTGAGGAGGGCGGCGCTCGGGGCGCCGGGGTCCCCGCAGGGGGAGGTGAAGTTCGGCGGCCGGAGGCTCCGTCTCGCTCGGCTCCTGGGGGCCGTGAGGAGGGAGAGGAAGGAGCGGCGGTGGGAGGCTCCGACCCCGGGGCCCAGGCGCCTACTAAGAAACTTTGTAGTGAAGTCGAAAGGTTCTGAAAAGAAAAACACCAGCGCCACGCGCCCCCTCCCGCCCGCGTCTCCCACGCGGCGCGCAGACTTTGCGCTCAGGCTGCATTGCCGAGTGCAGCGCCCCCCGAGTCTGCTGCCGGGCAGGAGGGAGATGCCTGGGGCCTGGGGCTGAGGCTGGGCCGGCCTCCGCGCGCTGAGAGATCTTGCGGGCCGCGGCGGCAGTTGAGGGGATCCGGGCCGGAACGCGGCTGCCACTGAGTCCTAACCCTGCGTCCTGGCCCCCGGCAGGTGCAGGGCGGACAGGTCTGTGCGTAGAGCCCAGAGCACCCGGGGGCGGGAGGGGGGAAGGGGGCGGTTCCGGCACCTCCACTAGCCTCCTATCCCCTCCCCAACCCAAATGAAAAGTCAAGTCTAAGGGGGCTGCAGACTTCGTCTCTGGAGACGAGGCGACCCCGTGTCAGCGCAGAAGGTTGTGGAGAGGCACCTCCTGGGGGACTCCGGACCCCGTTCCCTCCGAACAGCTCGACTCGGTGGGCTAGAGGCTTCTTGGTGGACTCTTGGGTCAGTCCTGCCGCGACCGTGGGAGCGGGACTGCGAGAGCTTGGGGCCTGGGGGCACTTGGGACCCGGGCAGCACCAACCAGGCGCAGTTGGGGAGCCGTGGGCAGCACTAAACGCCTTAGGTAGGAGCTCCTCGGGATCACTTTAAAGCCTCTGCAGACTTTGCCCAGCCTTTCGGATCCCAACAGGCCCTCGGATGTATAGATAGTAAAAACCTGACGATGCGGAGATCCCTGGTAGGCGCTTGGACGCCGGGTGGAGTGGCGTGGAACTGGGTCGTGGGGTGCCTTGTGTGGCCCGGCATGTCACCCCCTTTCATTTCCCTCTCCCTAACCACCCCTCACCCACTTGACTGTGGGGCATCCCGTGGCACTTAGGTAGCCAGGTGCAGAGTCTACATGAGGTTGGGAATCCCAAGGCCCAGGACAGGGCGGTGAAGAAGAGAGTGTGGGAAATCGCCCCTTGAGGGAGTCGCTGATGGCGGGGAGGAGCGGGGGGAGGGGTTGGGGAGAATATCTCTTTTTGGCCCAATCTGCCTGACAACGAGTCCGTCACATTCTCTCCCAAGGCAGAGCTGTAAAGGAAAAACAAACAACATATTGAGCAATCAGTTCGCCAACATTGGAGCTTTTAAGAGCCTTTGCCGTAAAAACGGGTGTCCCGGGGGTCTCGGTGGGGAGATGGGCATTTTAGGGTTTCAGTTCTGGCGGGCCGAGCCCTGGAGTCGCTCCTCCACGCCCTGCCTTCTAACCTGCGCGGCGCGCTCAGCCCACCGCTGGGAAACCTAGGCGCTGAAGCCCTGGAGGAAAGGGATTTAGTTTTAAGCCAGTCTCCCATCGATCGGGTCGGTAATTCCTACCCCTGCCCACTCGCAGACACACTCACCTCTACCCTAAAGCATTAAGTTCATTACGCGAGCAATGATCTTAATCTCCAGGCGGAAAACGAGTCCCGGGACCTTGCCGATTGGGGAAGCAGTGAATAAAGTCACCTGCTCGCGCACCCGCGCAGCCCGCTCCTCAGGGCGGGGGCCACGAGTGGCAGGGCAGGCAGCGCCCGGGTCGCGCGTTCCACGCCGGGGCGTTTCCCGCAGGGGTCAGGGAACCCCGTGTCTGCTTTCTTAAGGATAGCGACCTTTTCGAAGGATGAGGTTGCTCTCGCTCTCTTTCTTCTTCCTCCTTTCTGTTTTCTTTTTGGGGAGCACCCCCCCTTGCACTTCTGCTCTCTCTTCCTCCTCCTTCTCCCTCAAAGTGGCTAATTCCCCTTCCCTTCCTAGTGTCCCGAGGCATGCAGGTCCATCCAGCACGCAGTCCGGGTAACCCATCACCTTTTCGCGCCCGCCTACTTCAGCCACCAGCCCAGGACACGCGAGGATGGGGATCATTCAGCGAAGCCCTATTGAAGACACTTGCTGAGGGCACCCTGGGGCTTTAAACAACCGGATTCCTCGATCTAGGGGAGATCCCTGCGCCCATTGATAATTCCATCTCAAAGAAAGCCAGCGAAGCGGCAAACACCCCTAGCAGCCGCCTGCTCCCCATTCCCACTCCCCCAGTACCACCCCCCCGGCCTTGGCATTGAGCAGCGTCTGGCACCGCAGGGAGATGGAGGAGAGCCACGCGCCCCCGTCTTTACTGGCAGACCCACGAGGCGCCAGCTTTTTCTGCAGACTCAGTTTCTATCCGACAGTTGTGCAAGCGGGGAAAACACAACGCAAAGGCTGTGTGAACCCCGTTTCCCTCACCGCCACCACCCCCATCTGATTTTCAAGACGTGCGTTTTCAGGTAGTCCTAAACCGGGAACAGCGAGCTTTGTGTGTTATCTAGTGGGGGTGGGGATGGAAGAGGAGGCGACTCCCACCGCCCGCTGCAGTCTTTAATGTCTGAAATAACGAAATGCCTGTGTGGCAGCTGCTGCTTGAGCCAAAACTAACTCTTTGGAAGACGGAAAAGAGTGAAAGGCAAAGAAAGACTGTTCATTTTTTTTCCTTTGGTGCCGTTTGGGATGTCATCTGTTTCCTTGGCGACTGTGTTCAGCCCCCGGAGCCCCTGGGCTCCTGGATTGTTAGGGGGGAAAAAGCATGCTATTTCTGCACCGTCATTTATCACTGTCACCGCATAATGATTCCCCTTGCAGCCCCTTATTGATGTTTGTAATTGCATTATCTCATAAAGGAGGATGATCAATGAAACCGAGCCGTGCATTCTGGGGTCAGAGGAAGCCAAAGTACTGTTTGTCCCCTTTAATACAACAAGTACTCATTATCTTTAGGTCTGCATTCAAAAAATGATCTGATCTGGGGCTGACCCTGTCGGACATCCCAACACTTTTTAAAACGCGGTTTGTGTAACCTTTTGCTTAAATGCTAAATCAAGTACCTGTCTCGCATTTCAACGAAACAAGATGCTAAAACTGAATGGGAGAAGCATTTTTTTCTTTCTCTTCTTTTTTTCCGGGAGGGGTGCGGGGATGCGACCGTCTGAAGATGCACGCAATTTTACACCGCAGTTTTACTGATATAACGTAGCAAAAGCAACCCCCATCAACAAGGACGCAAGTTATCTAAAGAATGAAAAACTGGGCTAAGGGGGAGAGGTATCTGGGCGAATTTAACAAGGTCGGTACTAAAGAATAAAACCACATCCGGTTTAATTAATAAGAGCTATAAACTGAAATAATTCCCCATGATTCTGCCCTTGCTTCTCCCTTTTACAGAGTCATATCTCTTCGTTTTAGATAAATGACTTTTGTGCCTGTTCGATTCTCACAACAACAATAACTAAATCAGTTGCACTCTCTGTATCTAAAACCGTCTACAAACTCCAGCAAATAAAAAGAAGTTCATTTGTCTATTAAGGCAAGTATTTAGTTGAGCAGAAATGTCCCAGTAACACTGAATGGAGTTCATGTAATCCCAAGAAAATCAAGTCATCTTGTTGCACTGAAGTAAATGAAAAAATACAAAGGAGGAAAGGTCCAAGTGTAATTTTAAACTAAATGCATTATTGGACTGTCACAGTGAAAACTGTGCTTGTGTAACTGGGATGGAGGGAGTGGACATCAACTTAACTCACATTTAGCTGAAAGGTTTTAGAAAGGAAACAAGTATTCCAGGTTTGGCTATCATTTTAACTTGTGGAAAGAGGAAAAATGGAGACAGTTTTAATTCATCATCTCAAACATTAGGATAAGTGAATCATTCAAAGACAAAATTAAGCAGAGCTTGTTTTAAACATTGCAAGACTTTATTACCAAAAAGAAAAGTTTCCAATCCTCTGAAGATGACTTCTTCCATGTTAATAAGACTACCAAAAAAAAAAAAAAGACGAAGACCAGTTGTTTATTTTTAAAGTTCTAGAAATAATTTCTTAACAATATACATCTATTTTAAATAAAAAGATCCAGATGAAAAGTCTTCACATAAAAGAAACTGAGGACTACTTAAATAAAATAGTGTCCTGGTAATTTGACACCTTGACATAAAACCTTAAATCGAATAATAGCAAAACAAAGGGCAAAAATACTCCCCTTGGAAAAATAACTTTAATAATAAAGGCAAAAAAAAGTTTTAATTGTGTTGAACCACCATGTAATCATTCTCTAAAAGGCATATTCTTTGAACAAGTGTTATTTCCCAGGAATTCTGTCAAATCACTTTGAAATAATATATGTTTTGTATTATTTAAATATTCTGGCACTTCTGTTCTTTGAAAATGCTCAAACTGAAATGGATATGCAGCCACGCATATATTTACTATAAATGGTGTCTTGCCGTTAACATAAAATATTAGAGGGAAAATAAAACTCTGGGCTTTGTCAGTTGAGATAGCATTTTTTAGCATAATACTCTGATTTTCAAAACACACAAATGAAACCCCTTGATTTTAACCAATCAACACAAGTCTGTCTCTTATTTGGCTGGGGATCTGGCATTCTGTACATTTTCTATTTTTAATATTTAGTGTTATAGCCCACGGTTAAAATAATGAAAAATTAGTCTCGTTTCAGATATTATTTATTTATGGAACGAACATGATTAAAACATAAACACACACACAAACTGCAGCTGCAACAGAAAAAAAAAAACTTGATTTACGGTTATTAAATCTTTGATCGCCATGTTAATGTTTCTTTTTCTACCTTTCATTTGCATTTTAATCTATCGAATCTTTACAATTTTGCTGCCTCCTATTTCAATGATTGATTACAGATCTGAAATAAGAGAAACCAAGCCTAGCTTTTCTTTTCCCTTTCTTTTATTCGCTTTCCTTTTTCTTTTTTTTTTTCGCCCCCTCCTCTTCCCCCTGGGTAGATTTCTGAAACTTTCTCTCAATGCTAATGTAGACAGGACAAATTAATTCTGCTCTTTTAAATGTCAAAGATATAAATAAAAAATGTTTTCTGTCCCAAACGTGAATATTTTCCCAGCCGCTTGTTTTTCAGTCGTAAAAAATCATCCCAGCAAAACGCAATTAACAGTGAAACACACACCCACGGCGGTGTGGATTTTTTTTTTTTAAAGGACGTGTGTTTGTGAGTTAGAGAAAGGTGAGAAGTTCATCGTCCCTTCACCATCAGTAGCCCAGTCGCGGCTTTTTTTTCTCTTTCACACACAGAGATTCGGTCTCGAGTTCTATCTGTGATCTAAGTCACACAAACAAACAAAAACAAGCCTGGTGGGGGCTTGCGGTACTTAAGTTGATTTCTTGAGACAAGCTGTATAAAGACAAAAGGGGAAGCGAAGCAGGACTGTTTGTTTTTTTCCCCTGGCTTACCAGTGCCCCTTTGCCCCTTTCTACCCCCAGCCCTCCCCACACCCCCTCCCCCGATTCCCCCGGCTCCGCGGATAAGGCGGTCATTTGCTGGCCGCTTTGCCCGTAAGCGTCACTTTTCGCGCTGGCAGGAAAGTGAGTGTGGCGATGGTTTTGGAAGGCGCCGGCCGGCCGGAGGGTGGGCGCATCCTCCTGGGGGCTCTGGAAGGCTCTGGCCCAGAACAGATTGCGTCTCGGGCCGGGCTAGGGATCCCGGTTCGGGTGGGAGACGCGCACCTCGCCCTGGCGGAGGAGGCGAGCCCCCTGCGCTGGAGCCCAGGCCGAGTGGGCGTGCATACACCCTCTCCAGCCAGCCGCACGTCTGGGCACCTGAAAGGAGCGCCCGCACCCCCCGCGCACCTCCAAGTCCGCGCCCCTATGCCGAGCCCCCTTGATGGGTTTTAATGCCTGCGGACGCAGAGGAGCGGGCAGAGGAGTGAGGACGGATTCTCCGGCCGGCCCAGGCTGCTCGCGCTCTTGTCCGCGTGTGGTGCGCCGTGCCTGGGCGGAGAGCGAGCCGGGAGAAGTCGGAGGGATGCGACCCCCACCTCGGAAAGCTCTGCATGGGCAGGCACACATGGGCAGGAAGCGGGATGAGGGCCATGAGAGGGAGAAATGGCCCAAGCAGAGTCTCTCCAGATGGACCTTTGGACTCCGTGCACACCCAAGGGCGTGCCCACGGACAGGTCGCGGAACGTCGTGCCCGGGTCGGTGCCCCGGGCTCTGCGTTGCGCCCTTTCTCCTAGAGACGGCTTGGGTGGCTGCTGCGACGGGGGCGATGTTCATTAAAGTCGACTCACCAGGCGGTTGAAATAGAGACACGGGTTGGGGAAAGGCATTTGATCCTGGCCGACCCTTTGTCTTGAAGCAGATTAGGTAGCCTAGAAATAAGAGGAAAAACAGAAAGTCTAGACAGGAAAACTTATTGTGTTCACAAAATATAAAAATGAACCCGAGCGGTCTGGTACCTCAAGGGGTGAAGATAGATCCTTGTAGACAAGCGGGAAGACAAGACTGGGAAGATTTAAAGTGAAAGAAACGGCAGATTATTAAGAAAGTAATAGTAAGGTGTCCCATACACTACAGTTTTATTGTTGGGTAGTAACTACCCGATTTATTTATTGCCAGGTCTGTATAATAGAGATAATGACCACAAACTCAAGATAAATTCTTAGGCGCCCAGCCGGACAATTCTTTTTTATTTAAGAGAGCGAGTCTGAAAGGTGAGCCTCATCTCCACTCCTCGAAGATTTGTCTTGCTTTCTACCATATTATAAGCATGACATGCAAATAAATAAGTGCTGTGGGGTCTGTGTGGGTAGGCCTGCAGGATTTATTTCAGGTGCGAGAGGAACATACACGGAATACGAATTTCCGCAGGAGCTGCGGAGTAATGCCTTCCCTCTCCTTCTCAGCTGCCCGCTCCACCCAGTCTGCCTCCCTTTCCGTGGGAGCAGAGAGCGTCCCCTGATCAAAACATTAATGTGTCATGTCTCAACTCCCTATTTCTTGACATATAGGTCTGGGGAGCGACGAGGGGCAATGAAAAATGCAAAATGTGTCTCCAAAGTAGGTTGACTAGCCGGAACCGCTTAAAGTCGGATTCCCGCCGACGAAGGGAAGGGCGAGTTGCAGTTGACTTCCAGCAGGGGGGCGGCATCGGAAGTACCTTAACATTATCTCTAAAGATGCAAAATAGTGCAAAAAGTTTGCTGTCCTCGATCCGGTATGGGCCGTCGCCGGCTGGACAGGTCCCAAGGGAGCCTCCGGGCTCTTGGGATCTATCCGCCTTCCTTGGCCCTCAGTTTCTCTCGGTGAGCCGCGTGAACAATCCTAGAGTCAGGTGATGGAATTATAGAGGACCTTACTCCTTGACCGCCAAGGGCAGAAGGGAGAGTGAGGTCTCAGGTGTTGGCTCCATCTGGGGCAATGGTTGCAATAACAGTCAGCCGGTTGGCCTTGAACAAGGCGGCCTCCGAAAGCTTCTCACCTCCCACCTGCGCTCAGGTGACAAGTCAGGCTGATCCGAGCCTGCCAGGATGAAGTCAGTATCCTCTTCACATACTTTTCCCCCCTTTCTTACTCATCTTTGGGGTTGGGCGGAGGGGTAATTTCAGACATAGAATGTTTCAGTCTCACAATAACCACTGGTATTCAGAACTTCCTTCGATACGTCTGGTGTGGATGAAGACACCTGACAGTGAACGATGATGAAAAAGAGTCGCAGAGGAAAGGGGAGGGGAGCGCGGGTGGAGTGGGGGCGAAAGGGGTGTGTGGATGGAGCTGGGGGACGGGAGATGGAGACCTAGAGGCTGCGGGAAGTAGAAAGGATGGGGGCAGGTAAGCAGAGGAAGCAGAAAGCCAGCGGGAGAGAGAGGGGAGTGAAGAGGCTGTTGCAGTAATTTGGTGGTTTGTTGGAGGGATGATATGAGGCTGAGAAGGAGCACAGTCCTCGTCAATCTTTTGCAATCTCGGTGTCATTCAAGCACAACTTTATCTTTGAACCAGCATATCTGTTTCAATGATTTCCATAAGCACATAAATTATAATCTTCAGAGCCTTCAATATTTCTTTTGGTACTTTATTAAGTGTTATTGCGGAGACCATTTATGAAGTGAATGATTCAACTTTTAATCTTCTGAACATTAAAGTGTATTCCACTGTTTCCTTTTCCAAGGAATCTGAAATAACAAAAAGAAACTAAGCTCATTACATGAAAAAGTGACAAGCGTTTTGCTCTCAGCCTGGCAAGTTGCCTTACTCACTTCAAAGGATGATAAACTAATTGTTTCCAGAGTTTATAAGTAATTAAGCTATTATTTGGGGAATTTATGTAACAGTTTTATTTACGATAGAATTTTCTAGTCAGAATAGCCAAAGACAAGTCTTCAAAAATACCAAGATTTTAATAATTGAAAATGTGCCCTTATTGTTAACAATGAAAGCTATTTTATTTTTAAAAGCATTGGAAAATGTAAATACGTATAGTTTTCTTCCAGAGTATGTGATAGGTGGAGGACATTATGTGTAATTAATGCTGAAAGGAAAATGAACGTGTAATGACTTCCAAAGATTAAGACATCTGTAACTACCAAGTTAGGTTTTTAAAGTTAATTTTAAAAGTCATTCAGCTCGATTCATCTAAATGTGTCAGTTAGGAAAATATATGTTATGTCCTTTTACAAGTCCACATAGAAAGTTTAAAATGAAAACTTTAAAAATCTTTTCAAATATAGTAAATATAGAATTTTTTTCTATATTTCAACTCATGTTTGTCATTTAAAAATTAGTTTTGTCCTAAATGAAACAATATTTATTAAAAGAAAAAACTTCAAAAGGAAATGATGAATTATTTTTAAAATTTCAACAAAATGTGTGGTACTTTAACTGACATATTATTTATGTGTGTGAAAATTTACAATTTTGATATATTTTTTTCATCAAGGCAGCATCAACTTGGTTTTCATTTTTAGAAAAAGTCTTTTTCACTGTCACATGAAGAATTTCAAAACTAATAGGATCTGCATTTTAGAAGAAAACGTCTTCAAAGAATAACAAGAAATAAATGTGAAAATCCAAATAAATGAGTACAAAATCTCACATGAAGTAAAATAAATTTTCTGGAAGTTGTTTGCAGAAAAAATTAAGTTGTGAGTTCTATCAATATCCACTCCCTTCACTACAAAAAGTGGGAGTGAGCTATAACAATCATTAGAAGGGTTGGACTCTCAGCCTAGCAAATATGTATACATGACATATCCATTTGTTTCAAGTAAAATTCCTCTAAAGTAAAAGTCTGGAGTTTACTGGAAATTGTATACAAAATGTTCTGTGTGATTCAGGGTTGGTGTTGTTCTGTGAAGTCTGTGTAAACTGTGGCAGTTGAGACCTGTCATTGTGTCACAATGTCTGATTCAATATTTGCTATAATGCATTTTATTCTAATAGACTAGCATTGCATTATTAAAAACAAAAACAAAAGTACCCTAGTTAGTAGTAAGGCAATCTCAATTGTCTAACACCATGCCATGAGTGACCTTATGGACACCAGGCACACTTGGATTCACTTTAGGGCACTTCACTGTTTCAACTGATTTCATTACAGAAAGACAATGGTAACTTTGTTGCAGCTGACACCCTGCAGTATGTCACACAACACAAGGGCCACACCTTGCCAAGACAGGCACCGCCATGAGAGCAGGAAGTCAACTCTAGACGAATTTTATGATAGGAACAAATTATTCTTTCTGCACATCCTCCACAATCTTAAGGAGATGATTAGAAGTCTATTTTTTGGTTTCCTTCACAAAAAAATATTCACAAGTTAAGGGTGCTGCAATGACTTTAATGGTTAAGAATTTTATGGGACACTGAATTCAAGATGTCCATGATAATATAGTCCAGATAGAGACATAATATTACACTATCGTTGTGACCCTATGGACTGTAGACTGGCAGGCTCCTCTGTCCATGGGATTTCCTAGGCAAGAATACTGGAGTGGGTTGCCATTTCCTTCTCTAGGGGATCTTCCTGACCAAGGGATCAAACTTGCATCTCCTGTATTGGCAGGCAGATTCTTTACCACTGAGCCACCAGGAAGCCCTATGCCCAAGTCGAAAAGGCTCCTCTAGTGGTGATGGTGTGCGGTAGAGGTGGCACTCAATCAGTAACCGAACTTACAGGCACTCTGATTAGTATCCTGACTTATCAGTGACCCGGCACTCCTGACTCTATGTCTAGAACATCATGTTATTTATCTTAAATGGATCTTTTGCCCAATCTGTAGGTGATATTAATTTTTTTCTGCTTTGTAAATCACTTTTCACTGTAAAATATAGTAGGGAATTGCTTTAAATTATATTGAATATAATAAGTTCCTCTCTCAAAAAAACCCAGACTTTTCCCAGAGGAATCCTGACTCCTAAGGGAATATTCCTCTATTCTCAAAGCTGTGACCATCTCTTAGAATCCTGAGATGCTTTCCTTTGATTTTCCCAGCCTGGCCACCAGATAGGGCTTATTGTTTCAAAGCAGTTACTAGAGTAATTAATACTTCTATTGATTAAGTTGCTTCAGTGAAATAAAAGGTGACTTTTCCACCCATGACAGGAGTATGATCCATTCAACTGAAAAACAGTATCCTAACTCCAAAGAGAAGAGGGGAGGCCAGCTGCTGGTATGCTTTTCCCTTTCATGAAAAAAAAAATCCACAGCATGAAAAGAAAAACCATATTTTTACCAATTTTCTCTTAAATTCTGTGTTATTCTATTCTGGGTGTTGCTTTAAATTTTCATGTTTCTAGCAGAATACATGAAATCACTTTTAAGACTGAAAAAGCCCCATGTATGCATACATGTGGATGTGTGAGTTTTGAAATCTTGAGCACCTCATGTCCCCTAAGCTGTGAGCAGGACACAGAGGGTGCTGTGATTAACAGGACATTGTCTCTGGCCTCAAGAGCTCAGCCAGGGTTAGAGCTGGTAAGGAAATCACAATCCCAACCCATCCCAGTATACACAGGAACTGTGGGGACACAAAAGTTAAACCAGTTACCTGGAGGAAGTAGAGCCCCTGAGGGCATTTGTGGTGGGCTCATGACACAAGGAATAGAGATCAGGAAGTGTTTTTATATCCAAGTTCAACCAGGAAAACAGAAGCCACTCTGAGTGTTATATACAAGGGAACAAATTTCCTACAGTGAGTTGATTACAGAGGGGACAAAAGAGGCTTTGAAGGCAACCAGAGCTGAGCAATCTCAGAAGACTGTTTCCCCAGTTAGACCAAAGGGACAGAGGGAGCAGAGATCAGTCACCTGGTAGAAGAGGGAACCCGGGCAGCCTGTCTAATGGAGCTGGAACTATGGAGGAGATAAGAAAGGGAAAAGTAGTCTGGAATATTGCCTTTCACTCTCTCATCCAACACCAGGACCTCCTTTCGGTTAAAACCAGCAGGGAACCAGCTGTTGCAGAACCCAGGAAACATCAGATGGCCCTCCTGGAGTACAGAGCAGGACAAGGAGGAGCTTTGATTGTGAAAAGTACCAGGAGCAACAGAGCTTCTAGGCAGATGTGACCCTTCAGTGGTCTTTTCCTTTTCTAAGTGAAAAGTATCATTGTTAATTTCCGAATGGACTAGTTTGAGAATGTTAAAGGAGTAGAAGGATACTCCAGTCAAGGCACTGAGTTGGGAGAATACATAGCTTACCCCAAAATGGCCAGTTTGCCAGTGTGGCTGGAGCAGAGAAGCTGGAGGAGATATCATAGGACATGAGTTGAAAATTGTAATAGCTAACCAGTCCACCCTAAAGGAGATCAGTCCTGGGTCTTCATTGGAAGGACTGATGTTGAAGCTGAAACTCCAATACTTTGGCCACCTGATGCGAAGAGCTGACTCATTTGAAAAGACCCTGATGCTGGGAAAGATTGAGGGCAGGAGGAGAAGGGGACGACAAAAGATGAGATGGTTGGATGGCCTCACCGACTCAACGGACATGGGTTTGGATGGATTTCAGGAGTTGGTGATGGACAGGGATGCCTGGCGTGCTGCAGTTCATGGGGTCACAAAGAGTCGGACGTGACTGAGCAACTGAACTGAACAGAATGGTGTGAAGGAGGTCACCTTATATCTAATGGCTAATGGTATAAAGTAGGCCAACTTATCTGCCTCTTGAGAAATCTGTATGCAGGTCAAGAAGCAACAGTGAGAACTAGGCATGGAACAACAGACTGGTTTCAAATTGGGAAAAGAGTATGTCAAGGCTGTATATTGTCACCCTGCTTATTTAACTTATATGAAGAGTATATCATGTGAAATGCTGGGCTGGATGAAGCACAAACTGGGATCAAGATTGCTGGGAGAAATATCAATAACCTCAGATATGCAGATGACACCACCCTTATGGCAGAAAGCAAAGAAGAACTAAAAAGCTTCTTGATGAAAGTGAAAAAGGAGAGTGAAAAAGTTGGCTTAAAACTCAAACAATCAAAAAACGAAGATCATGACATCCAGTCCCATCACTTCATGGCAAATAGACGGGGAAACAATGGAAACAGTGAGAGACTTTATTTGGGGGGCTCCAAAATCACTGCAGATGGTGACTGCAGCCATGAAATTAAAAGACGCTTGCTCCTTGGAATAAAAGTTGTGACCAACCTAGATAGCATATTAAAAAGCAGAGACATTACTTTGCCAACAAAGGTCTGTCTAGTCAAAGCTATGGTTTTTCCAGTAGTCATGTTTGGATGTGAGAGTTGGGCTATAAAGAAAGCTGAGTGTCGAAGAATTGATGCTTTTGAACTGTGGTGTTGGAGAAGACTCTTGAGAGTCCCTTGGACTGCAAGGAGATCCAACCAGTCCATCCTAAAGGAAATCAGTCCTGAATATTCACTGGAAGAACTGATGCTGAAGCTGAAACTCCAATACTTTGGCCACCTGATGCAAAGAACTGACTCCTTGGAAAAGACCCTGATGCTGGGAAAGATTGAAGGCAGGAGGAGAAGGGGACAAGAGAGGGTGAGATGGTTGGATGGCATCACTGACTCATTGAACATGAGTTTGAGTAAGCTCTGGGAGTTGGTGATGGACAGGGAAGCCTGGCATGTTGCAGTTCATGGGGTCTCAAGGAGTTGGACATGGCTGAGTGACTAACTGAACTGAATGGTGTGAAATGACCAGTGGCTTCTGTAGCAGCCCAACTTGTTAGCAACCATTAACCCCCAGAGGCCAGGGTAAAACAGATTATAGGGACTAACACTGCAAAAACAGAGACACGGGTCTCCATACAGGTCGTTTGGAGCCCATTGGCACATAGCATTCCTACAAAGAAACACAGGCAATCTTCTTGACTACCTTAATTTATACTGCTGTTCAAATTAGCCACAAAACCAGTGTCATTTTCATGAACAAATTAGAAATTGTTCACTAATCCCAAGGAGACATCCCTGTAGCCAATTTTGTGTTCAGAGGGCTAAACAAAGTTTTTTTCTACTCCTACATAGTAAGAATAATTTGATCTGTGACCTCACAGATTTCAAGCTCATGAATGATAGCCTGAAGGAGATGGGGCTAGAACTTGGGAGCTAAGAAACCATCAAGGAGGCTGTTGTGATAACAGTGAAGTTCAGGAGTAAGAGTGATGGATAAGATAAGATATTTAGGAGATATGAAGCTAGTATGGATATGCAGGTGAAGGATAAAGAGAAGTTGAAAGCAAGGGAATGGTTTCTGGTTTAGAAAGTTGGGCAGATTGTGGTTCCATTTACTGTGGCAGTAACTTTAGAACAGGGGGCATGTTGGAAAGAAGAATGATAGCCTCATTTTAGACATTTTGAGTTTAAGAAACTGATGGGTTATCAAGATAAGATGCTCATTAGGAAGATGAAGACATAGCATTTTAGTAGACAGGTGTGGGCTGGAGATAAAAATTTAGGAGGAGCCATTAAAGTAGATAAAACCATTCTGGATCTCTTTCAAGAAGTTTATCATGAAGGAAAGGCTAGGTGTGGGGCTGTCAATAAAGGGGAACACGATGGGGGAAGGATATCTGATTTTGAAGATGGGGAAAGCTTGGGCGTATTTACATAATGAGGGGAAAGAGGAGGGAATGTTGAAATTGGAGCAAAGAGGTGTTAAGTATAGGGGACATTTATCAGCAGGGTGGGAGACTGGGCTCTGAATCAGCAGTGGGATATGCCAGCTCCTAAGACTGAAGGCAAGGGAAGGCTACAGATACATGCCCACATGTGTGTAGAGGGTGGTGGAGGAAAAACTTGGGGCAGTTCACAACTGGTAACATTCATTTTCTTTTTTGAGATATGGAGTATGGAGATATGATGATATCATATGGTATGGAGATATGATGAGATATGATTAGGAGGCTAACCAGGTTTTTGCATTGAAAGTCCACTCCTGGCCCTAGGGAACCTTCTTAGTCCTGGATACACCAGGAAGATTGGTCACCCTAAGGGTAGCAGAAAGGGAAAGATTTGAGAAGGTTAAATGTTAATATCACAGTGGAAAATGGGAGAGGCAGCTGACGAGAAATGCAAAGCTCACTGGCCAGTGTCAAGACCATAAATAGAACTGGAGACCCAAGGGCAGGGTTTTGTGCATGGTTGTGGGATTTTCTTCAGCAAGGCTTACGCATTTTGACTAGTTTTATCTCAGGAAGGAGTGTATTAACTAATCCTTGTGTGTGTGGAGGACTTTTTGCAACACAGAGTCTGCAGTGTCAGAGGTCTCATTCTCAGGGCAGGAAAACAGTGAAACTGAATGTCAGTGTCACCAGAGATAAAATCACCTGTTAGGTGGAAGGTTTTACTGGCAGTGGTGTATGGCACTATTCTTTCTTCATCATTGATCTAATTGTGTTATGTTTACATAATTGACAACTAGTGGAGTTACAACATTCCATAATATCTTGAGGCACCTGTGAGATAGTCATGACTTCATAATATATCCTCTCTCTGGAAGAGTGACTCAGAAACTGTAGTCTTTAAGCAGTGTCTTGCGGTAAGAAGCAGGGGTTTAAATGTCCTCACCCAGCATGTCTAGTTGCAGGCTCTCTCCACATGCCCTGCAAAAGACATGCCACAGGAATGTTTTGCCTTTGTCATTAACTAGATTGTATACTTTTCTATCTGGTAGTATTTTCACCTTTGTTGGCTATAGAAACAAAGAGAAAGGTAGCCATGTGGTTGTCTAGCTGGTAACAGGGCAAATGGGGCAATCAACTCCACTCGGTTCAGTTCAGCAGCTTAGTCATGTGATGCCATCCAACCATCTCATCCTCTGTCGTCCCCTTTTCCTCCTACCTTCAATCTTTCCCAGCATCAGGGTCTTTTCCTATGAGTCAGTTCTTCACATCAGGTGGTCAAAGTATTGGAGCTTCAGCCTCAGCATCAGTCCTTACAATGAATATTCAGGACTGATTTCCTTTAGGATTGACTGGTTTAATCTCCTTGCAGTTCTGGTTTGAATTCCATTCAGTTCAGTTCAGTTCAGTCGCTCAGTCGTGTCTGACTCTCCGCGACCCCATGAATCACAGCACGCCAGGACTCCCTGTCCATCACTGACTCCCAGAGCTCACTCAAACTCACGTCCATCGAGTCGGTGATGCCATCCAGCCATCTCATCCTCTGTTGTCCCCATCTCCTCCTGCGTTCAATCTTTCCCAGCATCAGGGTCTCTTCCAAGGAGTCAGCTCTTCTCATCAGGAGGCCGAAGTATTGGAGCTTCAGCTTCAGCATCAGTCCTTCCAGTGAATATTCAGGACTGGTCTCCTTTAGAATGGACTGGTTGGATCTCCTTGCAGTCCAGGGGACTCTCAAGAGTCTTCTCCAACACCACAGTTCAAAAGCATCAATTCTTTGGGGCTCAGCTTTCTTTATAGTCCAACTCTCACATCCAAACATGACCACTGGAAAAACCATAGCTTTGACTATATGGACCTTTGTTGGCAAAGTAATGTTAAATTTATCTGTCTTTGCTTTTTAATATGCTGTCTAGGTTGGTCATAGCTTTTCTAAGGAGCAAGTGTCTTGTGTCTTTTAATTTCATGGCTGCAGTCACCATCTGCAGTGATTTTGGAGCCCAAAAAAATGAAGTCTCTCACTGTTTCCATTGTTTCCCCATCCAGTTGCCATGAAGAGATGGGACCAGATGCCATGATCTTAGTTTTCTGAATTTTGAGTTTTAAGCCAACTTTTTCACTCTCCTCTTTCACTTTCATCAAGAGGCTTTTTAGTTCTTCTTTGCTTTCTGCCATAAGGGTGGTGTTATCTGCATATCTGAGGTTACTGGTATTTCTCCCGGCAATTTTGATTCCAGCTCATACACACTGAGAAAAAAACAATGTGAAGACTCAGGGAGAAGGCAGCCATCTGCTAGTCAAGGGGAGAGGCCTCAGAAGAAACCAAACCCACCAATAGTTTGACTTTGGACTGCAAGACATCAGGACTGAGCAAAAAAATTTCTATTGTCCTTGTCCCCGCCTCCACGTGTCTTGTGTTATGGCAGCCCTAGCTAACTAATACAGGGAGATGTAGAGTTTGGGTTCCCAGGTGGCGCAGTGGTAAAGAATTCACTTGCCAATGCAGGAGACATAAGAGATACAGGTTTGATCCCTGGTTTGGGAAGATTCTCTGGAGAAGGAGATTGCAACCCACTCCAATATTCTTCTTGGAAAATTCCATGGACAGAAGAGCCTGGCAGGCTACAGTCTATGGGTTCACAAAGAGTAGGACATGACTGAGCAACTGAACATATGTATGTACGTAGAATTTGGATTCCTTTACCATCTGAAGAATAGTAACCACATCAGTTGATCATTCTTAACATAAAAATGAACCCAGGATATGTCTGCTAAGAAAACTCTGAGTCTATCTCCTTTATTTACATATTAAATACTTTTGTAGTGCTTACCGTGGGAGGTGATAGCACCACTCTTGTCCACTCCTAGACTTTGCTGAAACTTCTTTACTTCCTAGTGTGTCCAGATCTGCATAAACTATATTGGAGTCATTTTAAAAATACAGTATGTTTCAAATGACAATGCTACATTTTTTTTTATGAAGTTTGGTTATGGAGTTTGCAGGCAGTTTTCATTATGTTTAATAGAAATTAAACCTGCATCTGAGCACAAAGGTGAAGTCAATGATTTTACTCCTTTTATTAACTGTGAAATTTAGGCCAGTCATTCTATCTGGTTAATTCTCTTTAGTATTTCGAATATCTCAGGTTGATTCTAATGTTTGGCACTTTTAATTAAAAATGATTTTCTCAAATCCTCCTAGGCACATGATGTTGACAGGAGAATCTCCATGGCATCAAGTTGTGTGTTTCTGTGAATAATATGTTGATATCAGATTCTACTGAAGATGTTGTAGAAGACCAAAAACAAATCTGACATTGTCTTGTGAACCTATCTGTAGCTGTTGACTTAGAATAATCTGTGCTGATTTGTAAAGTCTGCTTTAGAGAAACCGTGACAGGATAGGTACTGAAGCTGCTGTCAACAGCAGGATGTTCATTAAATGTTTTCCTCCCATGAATTTTCCTGGTCACTTTGTTCTCAGGAATAATATGCGTAATTGGGAGCTGGGAAGTCTTACGAGAACGAATGCTGGTATCCTCATTTCCTTATTGTATGATTTTGGTGACATCAATCATAGTGAGTGCCAGTTTATTCACCTGTAAAATAGGGATGCATTCTGTCTTCCAAGCTTACCCTACAGGTGTTTGTGGGAATTAAATGATGAATGTCTCTGTGGTGCTTTTTATTTCTATTTATTTATTTTTGTATGATGGTACTTTTTCAAACATGCCATATACATTTAAATCTCATCATTATTCCTGCTTTTGCTACTAAATGGATTAACTTCATGACCCATTTGTTTTCTCACATTTTAAACGAAGCAGCACCTGGGCTCCTTGCAGGGATAAAAGTCATAGTAAACGAGGATCTCTTGTTTAATCTGGGTTCCCAGAAGGACTCGGTGTTCCATCATGTTTTAGGGAGCTGAAGGTTGGTGTTGATTTTAATTTTAATCTTACATTAGGTAGTGCTTTTTTCCTACTTATTTCCCCAAGCTTTCCATTTTTATAGCCAGTTTTACTCTTTTACAGGATGTAAATGTTGCCTCAGATGGACATCTTCCAGAACCTCATGTCAGGTTCATGCAGTGTGTGAGAATGTCTCGTCTCACAGGGTGGGAAGAATAGCTCCTTCCCTCTGGCTGCCTTTCTGAAAGCTTGTCCAGTTTCTAGGGTTTCTGATTCCAGCTGTGCTGTGGAACATGTTTTCTGAATAGAAGAACTGATGAACAGAAACCCCTATCACACTATATTAGCAAAGTGCATTAAGAGAACCCAAGCAGGTAGCTTTTCTTTCCTGTTTTGAAACATCAGTGTCCAATAATTCTCACATAGTCCCAATAACATGCTGCTTTTCCATGCAAATTATAGTCTGGAGATGGGGCCACACCATCCAGAGTGTTCACCGAGACTATCAGGAATGTGGGTGAACTGGAATGTGGTGTGGGGGGAGGGTATTGGATTATCGTTGTTGTTGCTGCAGTTGAAGGATGGGCATCAGCTTGGGGTGGGGGGCTTCAAAGGTGGAGGCTTTTTTATTATGGAAAAATTCCAAATATACCCAGAAGAAGAGAGACTGGGACAACAGATCCCCATACATCCTTCACCCAAATTCATGAACTGGGATGATCGACATTATGTTCCTTTTGCTTTGTCTGTTTCCCTCCTTTTCTCACTCTCTTTTATCCCAGAATATGGTCAATCAGACTCTAAATATCAACTATTCTCATTTTCAAATACTTCAGATGTATTTTTAACTAATAATGACTTTGCCCTGCTGTACTTATACATTTAAAAATGAAAAACTTTTCAATTTGATATATTTTAAAGTTAGAGGAAAGTTGCAAGAATAATACAAATAACTCCTGTAATGCTGTAACCCTTTACCCAGATATCACTAACTGTACGCATTTTGATTTTTGCTGTAACATTGTTTCTTTCACATGTAACTTTTTCCTAAGCCCTTTGAGATTGGTGACATGCTATCTTTTACTACTAAATACTTTAGTGAGTATATTCTAAGAAAAAGAACATTTTCATACATAAGTACTGATAAATTATTAAAATCAGGAAATTGAATATTGATGCAATAATGTTATCTAATACACAGTCCATATTCAAATGTTATCAACTGCTGAAACAATGTCCTTTATAAGTATATTTTCCTGACTTAGAATCTCATCTAGGATCGTACATGACATTTTACTTGTCATTTTTCTTTAGTGGCCTTAAATCTGGAATAAACAGTTTCTGAGTCTTTCTTGGGCTTTCCTGCTGGCTCAGCATTTGTAAAGGATCCACCTGCAATGCAGGAGATTCTGAAGACTCAGGTTTGATCCCTGGGTCAGGAAGCTCCCTGGAAGAAGAAAGGGCAACCCACTCCAGTATTCTTGACTGGAAAATCCCATAGACAAAGGAGTCTGGTGGGTTGTAGTCCATGGGATTGCAAAGAGTTGGACATAACTGAGCAATTGAGTGCACACCCATGCCCACACCCACACCCACACACATATCTTTCTTGGTCTTTCTTGACCTTGATCCTTTTGAAGAGTTGTTGTTCAGTCACCAGGAGTCATGACTCTTTTCAACCCCATTGACTGCAGAACGCCAGGCTTCTCTGTCCTTCACCATCTCCTGGAGTTTGCTCAGGTTCATGTCCATTGATGTGGCGGACCATCTCCATCTAACCATCTCATGCTCTGCCACTCCCTTCTCCTTTTGCTTTCAATCTTTCCCAGCATCAGGGTCTTTTCCAGGGAATTGGCTCTTCACAAAAGGTGGCCAAAGTACTGGAGCTTCAGCTTCAGCATTAGTCCTTCCAATGAATATTCAGGGTTGATTTCTTTTAGGATTGACTAGTTTGATCTCCTTGCAGTCCAAGGGATTATCAAGAGTCTTCTCCAACACCACAGTTTGAAGGCATCTGTTCTTCAGCACTCAGCCTTCTTTATAGTCCAACTGTCACATCCATACATGACTACTGGAAAAACCATAACTTTGACTAGATGGACCTTTGTTGGCAAAGTGATGTCTCTGCTTTTTAATATGCTGTCTAGGTTTATCATAGCTTTTCTTCCAAGAAGCAAGCATCTTTTAATTTCAGGCAGTCACCATCCACAGTGATTGTGGAGCCCAAGAAAATAAAATTTGTCACTGTTTCCACTTTTTTTTTTCCATCCATTTGCCATGAAGTGATGGGACCAGATGCCATGATCTTTTTTGTTTTTTGAATGTTGAGTTTTAAGCCAGCTTTTTCAATTTCCTCTTTCATCCTCATTAAGAGGCTCTTTAGTTTCTCTTAGCTTTCTGCCTTTAAATTGATATCATTTATGTATCTGAGATTGTTGATATTTTCCCCAGAAACCTCGATTCTAGCTTGTGATTCATCCAGCCAGCATTTCTCATGATATACTCTGTATATAAGTTAAATAAACAGGGTGATAACATACAGCATTGTCATACTCCTTTCCCAATTTTAAGAGAGAGAAGTTGCTTAGTCATGTCTGACTCTTTGCAGCCCCATGGACTGTAGCCTACCAGGCTCCACTGTTCGTGGGATTTTCCAGGCAAGAATACTGGAGTGGGTTGCTATTTCCTTCTCCCAATTTTAAAACAGTCAGTTATTCCATGTAAGATTCTAACTGTTGCTTCTTTTGAAGAGTACAGACCAGTGATTTCATGCAACTTGCCTCACTTGAGGTTTACGTGATGTTTCCTTACAGCTGGATTCAGGTTTTGCATGTTTGGCACTCAGTCAGTCAGTTCAGTCACTCAGTAGTGTCTGACTCTTTGTGACCCATGGACTGCAGCACACCAGGCCTCCATATCCACCACCAACTCCTGGAATTTACTCAAACTCATGTCGATTGACTCAGTGATGCCATCCAACCATCTCATCCTCTGTCGTCCCCTTTTCCTCCTGCCTTCAATCTTTCCTAGCATCAGGGTCTTTTCAAATTCGAAGTCAGTTCTTCACATGAGGTGGCCAAAGTATTGGAGTTTCAGCTTCAGCATCAGTCCTTCCAATGAATACCCAGGACTGATCTCCTTTAGGATGGACTGGTTGGATCTCCTTGCAGTCCAAGGGACTCTCAAGTGTCTTCTCCAACACCACAGTTCAAAAGCATCAATTCTTTGGCACTCAGCTTTCTTCACAGTCCAACTCTCACATCCATACATGACTACTGGAAAAACCATAGCCTTGACTAGACGGACCTTTGTTGGCAAAGTAATGTCTCTGATTTTTAACATGCTTTCTAGGTTGGTCATAACTTTCCTTCCAAGGAGTAAGCGTCTTTTAATTTCATGGCTGCAGTCACCATCTGCAGTGATTTTGGAGCCCAGAAAAATAAAGTCAGCCACTGTTTCCACTGTTTCCCCATCTATTAGCCATGAAATGATGGGACCAGGTGCCATGATCTTTGTTTTCTGAATGCTGAACTTTAAGCCAACTTTTTCACTCTCCTCTTTCACTTTCATCAAGAGGCTCTTTAGTTCTTCTTCACTTTCTGCCATAAGGGTGGTGTCATCTGCATATCTGAGATTATCGACATTTCTCCCGGCAATCTTGATTCCAGCTTGTGCTTCATCCAGCCCAGCGTTTCTCATGATGTACTCTGCATATAAGTTAAATAAGCAGGGTGACAATACACAGCCTTTTCCTATTTGGAACCAGTCTGTTGTTCCATGTCTAGTTCTGACTTTTGATTCCTGACCTGCATACAAGTTTCTCAAGAGGCAGGTCAGGTGGTCTGGTATTTCCATCTCTTTCAGAATTTTCCACAGTTTGTTGTGAGCCACACAGTCAAAGGCTTTGGTGTAGTCAATAAAGCAGAAGTAGATGTTTTTCTGGAACTCTTGCTTTTTTGATGATCCAGCGGATATTGGCAATTTGATCTCTAGTTCCTCTGCTTTTTCTAAATCCAGATTGAACATCTGGAATTTCATGGTTCACGTACTGTTGAAGCCTGGCTTGGAGAATTTTGAGCATTGCTTTACTAGCATGTGAGATGAATTCTATTGTGCGGGAGTTTGCACATTGTTTGGCAAGAGCACCACAGAAGAGATGAGGTGCCCTCAGTCCATGGAATCAGTTGGCAAATGATGTCTGTTTGTTCCAGTGTTAGTGGCATTAACTTCGTTCAGTTGATTAAGGTATTGTCTGCTAAGTGAGAGACTGTTTGAGATTATTGTTTACCTATCTTCTTTCTCAAGACTTTTTTTTTTTTTTTCACTTTGGAGCCTGTGGCCTTTATTCATGCCCCACACCAAGAATACCCAGAGACAAGGCTCCTGCCCAAAGCAGAAACACCAGGGGCCTGGACTCAGTTACACCCGCCAAGTCCCCTACCCCAGATCTGTTGTGAGCAGGAAGTGTATAGAGTCCTGGTGTGATGATCCTCTGGGGAAGGCCAAAGGGATCAAGAGCCCCACCCCAGGAAGGAGGCAACAGGAGGAGGGGCTGTGCTCTGAGGAGCAGGGCATACCCCTCTGTTCCCAGGGTGCTGGTGGGAGGGGGCGTGCCTACGACCACCACTGTCAGGGCTGGGGAAACTCAATGCAGTCCTGGACAGGAGGGAATTGGGAAAGGGAACCTTCAGCAAGGATCCCTGATAGGGTGGGGTCACAGCGGGCAGAGGGAGTTTCTGCAACCCCCTGAAGGAAGGAGGGGAGGTCTTGGGGATCTCAGAGAATGGGGCAGCCCCTCTGGCGCTTATTCTTGCGGACCTGGAGGCCGGCCCTAGTGGCCATCTCAGATACCTCCGGCACCCCATCCTTGGTCTTGGCTGAGCACTCAAGGTAGCCTAAGGCACTGATCCGGTTCTCCATGTCCCAGCCTTCCTCAGATCGAATAGGTTCCTGCTTCATCTTGGCCAGCTCTCTTGCCTCAGTCCCTTCTTATTCCCCACCAGGACGATGGGCACGTGGGGGCAGAAGTGCTTCACCTCCGGAGTCCACTTCTCAGGAATGTTTTCCGGACTGTCGGGGCTGTAGATGGAGAAGCCCATGAGAACGACGCCAGCGTAAGACGGGTAAGAGAGAGGCCGCAGGCGGTGGTAGTTTTCCTGCCCTGCTGTGTCCCACAGAGCCGGCTCCACCAGCTTGCCGTTCACCTCTATGTCTGCGATGTAGTTCTCAAAGACGGTAGGGACGTAGACCTCTGGGAACTGATCCTTGCTGAAGACGATGAGGCGGCAGGTCTTCCCACAGGCCCCCCTCCCCTACAATCACCAGCTGCTTTTGGATGGCAGCCACGGCCAGGGCTTCCGCTCCACCACTTCCAGCTGTGCTGTGGGTGCTGGAGGCAATAAAAGCTCTCAAGACTTTTATTCAGTGGTTTTCACACCCATGGGCAGTCTGATAACTCCATCATTTTAATATATTTATTAGACATTCTATTGTAAGACAAAGCTTTCTCCTTTTTCTCTTTTATTTATTTATTACTTATTTGTATCCATATGGGCTAGCAGATTCTTGTTTTAGCTCATGGGTTCTGCTTCATGACTACATTATTTATTTTGATGCCATGATCTCTCAGATATGGTCAGTGGGAGCCACTCTCACTGTGTCCTGTCTTTTTGATGGATCCTAAGGGCTTCCCTGGTGGCTCAGAGGTTAAAGCGTCTGCCTCCAATGCAGGAGACCCGGGTTCAGTCCCTGGGTCGGGAAGATCCCCTGGAGAAGGAAACGGTAACCCACTCCAGTATTCTTGCCTGGAGAATCCCATGGACTGAGAAGCCTGGTAGGCTACAGTCCACGGGGTCGCATAGAGTCGGACATGACTGAGCGATGGAACGGAACGGAAAGGAAGCTTAGGGGTTCTCCAGTGGCTCAGAAGTAAAGAATATGCCTGAATGCAGGAGCGGCAGGAGATTCAGGCTCGATCCCTGGGTCAGGAAGATCCCCTGGAGAGGGCACAGCAACCCACGCCAGTATTCTTGCCTGGAGAGTCCCATGGTCAGAGAAGCCCGGTAGGTTACTATCCATAGGGTCATGAAGAGTTGGACACGACTGAAGTTGCTTAGAATGCAGGCATGAAAAGCAAGCTTTACAATGTTGTGTTGGTTTCTGCTGTACTACAAAGTGAATTAGCTATATGTATACATATATCCCCTCCCTCTTTGAACTTCCCTCCCACCCAGCCCCTGTTCCGTCCCTCCAGGTTATCAAAGAGCATTGAGCTGAGCTTCCTATGCTTGACATATCATAAGGTTTTCTGTGGCTTTTATTTCTTGCATTGATCCTACAAGTTGTGAACCTTTCTTTACAGGTGAGGAAACCAATGCTTGGAGTGACAAAAGAACTCTAGAAAAACAGAGAACAGATCAATGACAGTGGCATTATTTGGTGCCAGGTCTGTATTTCCAAAGGTCATACTCTTTCCACTCACGAGAAAGTAGCTGGCCTGCCAATTTCCATCTCAACCTCTTGCAACACCAAAGAGAGAGAGAAAAATTTAGAACACAGGCTGTTAAACTGACCCTTTTGTTTTTCTGTTATTCCTACTTTGTTAGAGCAGCAATTGGGAGGGGACAGCCGAAGTTCTAGCAACTATCTGGGACTATGAAGCAACCTTGGTGGTAGAAACCACCTGGTAGGATATTAGAGCAAATGATAGAAGCCTGGGCTTTTGATGACAGCTTGCAGTCACTTTACTAGCCCTAAGCTGCTCAATTCTATTTTTTCATGAGAAGGAAACTTTTACCTTTTTCCTCCCTTCCTCCCTCCCTCCCCTCTTTCTTTCCTTGCTTCCTTCTTCTCCTCTTTCCTCCTTTCCCTTCTTTTTGTTTGTCATTGTTATTTTGAGTTTTTCTATCATATAAAAAAAGAAATTCTAATTACAGTTTCCAAAATTATGCTTGGCTTCCTCTGGGCACATGTAAATGTCTGGGAAAGCCTGCAAAGCTCTGGTTGGGTGTGATTTAACTGACAAATTAATAAAGTTTCATGGAAACACGCACAGTTGAATATTTTGGGCCTTTATATCCTTTGACATTCTTTTGAGCTAAAGCACCTTTAGCAGTTAAAATACATTAATATAGTGTTTCCCCCCGTCTCACTGTATAATTCAAAGAAGGATGCATTTGGAAGAAATTAGGGTCTTGCTCCACTAAGGCTAGTCCTATTGAGTCCATTAGAGACTGAGTAACATTTGAGATCATGCTACATGATTTGGAATGGGTATGATGCTTTTGTGATAAAAATTATGACATCAAACAAAACTCAAAATGTATTCCAGGTGGGATTTCCCCACCCCACTCCCTATTTTAATTTTAACATCAAGCACAAAAGTAACTACATATTTCTTCTCTCCTGATATGCTGAACTTTGGGCAAAGTGCAAGATGAACTAGGAAGACATAGTTTTGTTCTTGAGTAGTACCCAGATTGGTGGAAATGAATTTTCCACTTAAATTCTGTTCATTTCAAAGCAGCCAAATATCATGGTCTCCTGGTTACTATATTTTAAGTCATTTTTAATTTAGCAAAAGATACTGTTTTGGTGAAAATATTTTATGTATCTCCTTTGTTGACTGAAAGAGTTAAAAATAGACAAAACCACCCCAAACCCTGAACTTCCCAAAAGTCTTATAGAGAAAAATATGGAGAGAATATTTAGAGACTCTGGTAAAACAAGTGGAAATTTGAACAATCATCTTAATAATTGACCCCAAAATGATTGAGAATGTTTATTCTGCCGTTAAATCTTGTTTGTCTGGCCCCATCACAGATAAGATTGACCTGGATTTTCTAGACAAAAACCTTAAAGCATCCCTTAACTTTGTGAGAATTTTGTCTAAGTACCAAGCTGTCACTATGGGTAACTATTTGTTGAAAAGACGCCATCGCACGTCTTTTGGAGTTACAAATTTGTTCCTCTGGGACTTAAAAGGAGATTATAAGGGACCCATAAGACCATACAATTTTAACATTTGTGAGGAACTTAGATATGACCTACTTCAATCCTCTACCCCTTCCAATCATTTTAAAGATAAGGAAACTGAGACCCAGAGATTTTTTTCAAAGTTTCACAGTTTGCACATAAATTCACTGTTAAAGTCATGATGTCTCACACTTTTTGTTTATTTTATAAAATGGCCCAGTGGAGGAAAGGAAGCTTTTGCCCATCATTTTGAATTTGGTCCTAATTATATTTGGTATCATGATTTTCTTCCATAAAATTTTATGGAATAAGAGAATTATAACATCAAAACCTTCTAAGAATGAATTCACTTAATCTTGTTTAAAGTTATTGATACTATATACCTACCAGAGACATGGGTAAGTGAGAGGACTTTATCATAAGTGATAGCAACACCTTAAGCCATGTAGAAAAACAAAAAGAGCAAACTGCATATTGATTCTAAAGCAAATCAAGTGAAGTGTCGTCTATGGACATATAGTCAGGTAATAAACTCAAGAAAATAATGTATGTTCCCTCCTATTTTCAACAGGACTAGAAAATCTCCTTTAAACTTTGCCTGTAATATGGAAATATGGTTTCTGAAGTAACCATTGCAACCTATTTTCATGCGTGTTTATTAAGTCCCAAATGTTTGTTTTTTTAAAAAAATGGCTGACATATCTATAGGTTTAAATCTTTTATTTGTTACTGATTAACTTAACTGCTCTGCCTGACAAACCTTCATAATAAATAAGCTAACCAGTGAGCGCTTCACAATCAAACTTTGCTTGAAAGACGATCGCTAAAACATGATTTACGCGCTAATGAATTTTGCAATCAGCATGTGGTGGTGTGCGAGTTCCAACATGAATCTAAAATGTACAGATCCGAAGACACTGAAGCTATTAAAAATCACACCACAATGCAACTACTTTTAATTAAAAAGAAATATATCACATTCATATTTAGCAGCGACATTATGGCATAGGAGAAGGATAACTCAGAGTTACTTTTTGAACATATCCTAACACAACATAGCCATTGTTGCTTTGAAAGTTAATGATTCTTTTTCGAGATCAAATTACTTCCTACACTGACGCAAATCAAGAGGGGGGAAAAAACCCAAATAAGAATAAGAAACTATTTTATATATATACATGTAAATGATGTAAATTTTTTTACAAGGTGATTGATGATGGTGTGTCAGTAAAAAAAGTTGCTTGTAGATCTTCTTTTTTTTTTTCTTCTTCAATCAGACCAAATTCTTCTTAGAAAACCTGTATAAATCACTGGCTTTTCTGCCTCTGTTTCAATTAATTAAATTGCTGACAGTGAAATTGTTAACAAAGTAGCTTTAATATAAAAAATGATTTCCAGATCTTTGTATGTGAAACTTAAAAAAAAAAACAAACTTAAGTTTTAAACATCTGCATGGACAGATGTCAGAATACAGAGGGTAGCACTATTATGCTGTGTAAGTATCTGACACTGTGTTATTACTCTTCAGTTAAATATTCACAGTGAGATTTTATGATCTTTTTAAAAGAAAACTTCCACAAGAGAATAACCTCATCTTGCACAACATAATAAGCACTTTAAATGAATGAATCCCAAAGTAAACAATGAAAAATAATTTTCTGTGCTAGTTTTTACATCTTATTTCAGTTACCTAGGATTTTTCTATTGATATTTAAAAAATCATTCAATGGCATGCACTGGTTGTGATTTTATTAAAAATTATAGTATTCATTTTGGATATTTCGCTGGAAAGAGAATTTTCAGTGAAAATCTTATATGTAAATGGTGGAGAAATTACATCTGGGGAAAAAATATGGTCCTGTTGAGTCCTACTTGTTGTGGAGTATATTTTATAGTACAATGAGCAGTATTTTTCAAGACATAAAAGATGAAAACTATCATATATAAATGCAACAGTAATTTAGTAAGTAGGACTTTATTTTTAAAGGAATGCTGAGACCCAGACACTGAGATGCTGGGATGTTATTTCATTCTCTGTTTTCCTCTACTCCATATCCTGCAACTTAGATTCAGTTAGTGTGCTTGATGAATATGTTCACATTAGAATTATAACTGCCTGAAAAAAAAACTTTTTAATGGTTTTAAAGTGATTAAGGAAGAAAAACCTCTCATCTCCTTAGAATTTACTAGCCTCCTTTGCACTAAATACATCACACAAACAACAATTTCCTTATATGCTGGGAAAAGTTCTTTAACAAAACACTGTAATTCTGTGTCAAAGAGACTAACAATAGCATGAGCATCTCACTGTTTACTTAATGAGATGTGAATGGAAGTGTGAAGGTGAAAAGACAGATTCTAGGTTAGAGGATGGTAAGGTGAGACTGCTTTTTAGCACAAGGAAAAAACCCTTGGAAACACCATGTCTGAAAATAACAGAAGTCTTTCCTTCCTTCCTTCTTTGCTTTCTTTACTTGAGGAATCCTCCCTATTTGTCTTAAAAATGCTAATGTGGATTAATCTGCTCTCAAAATCATCATAGTGATGTTTATAAATTGAAGTGGCTTGATTTTGGAAAACATTAGCTTATATTTTCACTTCCTTTGTAGCAAATGTTTAGTGATACCCTGGTCTGCAGGTCACATGGCATAGTCTACCTATTACCAATATCACCTCTATTGTTTTCATCATTAAAGGAAACTGTTGATGAGTTGTCAAGAAATCTTAGGGACAACTACCTGTCATTGCCCCATTTGTCCTTGTAAATCCTTTGTACCTATTCATGAAGGTCAAATGAGATTATGTCTAGGAACCCACTGTAGACTATGAAGCACGAACATGAGAACTGATGATGCCAGTGAGGATTAGGGTGTTGCTGGACAATATTATTCATTTTTTGACCAGAAATCTGGTAGTAGCCTTACATTTTCTGATGATTATACAGTCTTGAGTAACATAATTTATACTGATATAAACTATATTTAGCCGTTCACTGGGATTCTAAAGCATTTTCTTATGATTCCTCTTTCACTATTGTCTAGAATCATTCAGCTACTGCAAGAAAAATTATTTTTTTTACCTTATGAACTTTTCAGTCTACACTTAGCAGATTAATAGAAAATCGCCCCGTCTCTTTTTTCCCTTCCCTGATATGTAGCTCTCACAGAAAGAAGATGCTAATTTGATACAGAAGCTGCTTAAAATCAGTCGAAATAAACCCTGCTCCAATCTTGTGCACATTAAACAATTCTCTCTGATCAAATGGGAGTGGGGCTGACAAGAAGAAGAAGAGAGGAACTTTGGAGATGGGTTTCTCCCCTAGCCTCATTTCCAACCAGGTAAAATGGAGTTTGAAAGGCCCAAATTCTCTGCAGATTTGCACAGCACAGTAATAGCCTTTATGCCTGGAAATTTATGGGCCATGGACAGTTTATAAGAAACGATGTAGTTCATCAGAGAGCCAGACTGATGGTGCACGTGGGAGCATTCTGCACAGGAAGTTGGGTTTTGGAATAATACTTACTTTGATAGAGTTGTTTTGTTAGCTAAGTAAAACAGTAGGGAAGCCAATGGCCACTTAGGCTTCAAACATAAATATATATTTATAAGTCACCCAGCTGCCTAATTGAGACCCATAGTGTTTTCACTAAGTATATCTTCACCAGAAAGCAATAAAAACAACAACATCATCAACAAAAACCTAGCCTCCACATAGATTCATTTAATCAGTCTTTGATAGTTTGGAGACAATTAAATGCTGTCTGAATGCTTCTTTCTTAAAGCCAAAAGGGTGGGAGGTTGGGTAGAAAGATTTTTTTTGTGTGTGGTGGGGGGATGTTCTTGTGTATTTAAGGTGCAAAGACATAAGTTAAACCTTACATTATACTCCGGGTTACTCAGGGCTATTAGAGATTTGAAATTGTGGCTCTAAGGACTTCAGATGAGCAGAGTTGGGGGGCTCAGAGGAGCAAGGGCCGGGCGTACAATTGTCTGGTGCTTTCAGGTTTCACAGAAGAAGGTTAAGCAGGAGGTGGCTTGTTAAATTTGAGCAGAGAACTGGAAAATAAGATTTCACACTCCTGAGATGAGGAAAGCTGGCGAGTTTGGAATTTGGCTGGGAGCTTTGAAAAAGGTCGGGTGAGCTATAGTGTTTCTCAAATTGTATTTCAGTGCTTCTGAAACGAGAAAAAGTAGGTGTCATAAAGGGCCCACAGACACATGCGGTCAAGTCAAGCGTCTTAGGTAAATGGGCATTTTCAAACTCAAAGGATGATTTGGCATGTGGAGGGCATGTGGAAAGCAAATGCACAGCCTTTCCTTCTGCTTGGTTGGACCGCCTGGAATTCAGGTCGCACTCACGATGTTTTGCTACTGTGTCTTCTTTCAGTCTTCTCTTTCTGTTCTCAAACTCCTTTCTCCTCTTTATGGCTGCGGCTTTCATGAGGTCTTTCTTTTGCTTTGAGGCCTTGAGCGGGACTTGGATTGCAAGTGGCTGCAGAGGAATCCAAGATGTGGGTTCTGGCCTGAGATCTGCTTCTTGGTGTGACCTGACCACAGGTCACTTGCCTTTCTTCCTGGAGAGAGCAGAGTCAGGTCTCTGAGATCTCACCTAGAGCTGGCATTATATCATCTTAGACTTTTTTTTTTCTTATTGAAGTGTAGTTGATTTACAATTTGTGTTAGTTTCAGGTGTGATTTAATTACATGTGTATATTCTTCAGATTCTTTTCCCTTATTTGTTATTACAAAATCTTGAGTATAGTTCCCTCTGCTATACAGTAGGTCCTTGTTGGTTACATATTTCATGTATATAACCCACCCCTTTCCTCTTTGGTAACCATAACTTTGTTTCCATGTCTGTGGGTCTGTCTTGTTTTCTTATTTGTTACAAATAAGCTCACTTGTATCTTTTTTTGTTTTTAAGATTCTACTTGTAAGTGACATCATATAATATTTTAGATTGGGTCAGAAATCTTGAATTCTCCCCTCTTCTGGGCCAGGTGTGACTCTCTTTGTCAACTGCTTTCTAGGAAAATTATTCATTACTGTTATTTGACCAGCTCTTTGTATCTAATTCTCTTTTCCAATTGTTTTTTTCTATATATTATTTTTTTACTTCTGGTTTTACTTCTATTCTCTTTGCCCTTTGGTTTCCTTTGTGAGACTAATTTTACTTTTATATGATTATGTAATATAATATGCTGCCTTTCGAGTACTTATTTTCCCCTTTTCCTTAAGGTTTGATCTTTTCTTGCCTGATACAACGTGAGACACATTTTAGGCCCTTTATAAATATTTCTTGATTGATTGGTTTAATAAGACTCCTCGTGTTTCCGACCTCCCATCTTCTCGTTTTGGCTTTGGTTTCTGGGCCAGCTTCTGTGTTTTTGGAATTGTAGTTAAAGCCATCCTTCACCTCTTATAACATGAACAGTGGATCAGGCAGATTGCAACTATGCAGTCTCTAGCCTTAAATCCTCAATTCTTAGGGGGCTGACTTAAAGGATGACTCAGTCTCATTTCCCTTGCTCCCATCCAAAATGAACAGGAAACATAAAAGGCATTCAATATATTGGATAGCAGTCAAACTTCTAATAGTTTGGCTGTGCTAGGAAAATGAAACCTTTTTGTGTCAGAAGCTCCCAACACTTTCTTTTGGTTCCAGCTTGCAAGAATATAAAATGAGAGTTTCCTCTGCTAAGAGTTACAAATGTTCTGAAATAACAACTCACTGGAGAGATACAGATAAGAATCCATAGAAGTATAACCTCACATTAAATCCACATTTCCTTGTACCATAGAACATTAAAAGAATTTAATAGCTTGGAGAAAATGTTACTCATTGCCCATTATCTTGCTACTAATCTATGTATTTCTATGAAAATGTGATAAATTTTATACTATGCTAAGCACATTTTAGCATATACTTAAATGGACTATTTATTTTTCAAATTCAGAAAGCAAATGATTGGTTTTAGTTAATTAACTTTTTATTAAGTGGAACTCACAATAGAATAAAATAGAAAAAAGTTGTTTTGCCCTATCCAGTATTATTTAACTTCCTGTGAGATTCTCTGAGAATACTTGTATGTCTTACAGTCTCTCCATACTTTGTTTCACCATTCTGCCGTTTTGAATTTCTTTCAAGAAGGCATTAAATTTTGTTTTGAAAAACCAAAGAATTGATTGCTGCTAGTGGCTAATTCCAAGTAACACCCTTGCCTTATGAGACCTTATAAACAACAGCCACAACTTCTGATACAGTAGGAGTTTTGTAAGTTGAAGATCCCCTGGAGAAGGCAACGGCTACCCACTCCAGTATTCTGGCCTGGAGAATTCCCTAGTTCATGGGGCCACAAAGAGTCGAACAAGACTGAGTGACTTTCACTTCACTTCACTTCACATGGTATTTCCACATATATTTTCCAATCTCATTAGAAATAAATTTGACTGCCAAAATCTTTAGAAGCATGTATGCTTGTTGGAAATGCCATTGGTACATTATGGCATCTGCAATGTATACTTTTTTTATTATCTATTTAATACTCATGTTACTAGGATAAGTCCTGCTCAGAGAAATAGAGATGTTATAATCTATAAAGTTACAGACATTAAAAAATGTGAATGATAGAAACTAGTGAACTGAACTGCCTAAGCCCTGACTTTATAGCAGTACTCTTAGATGTATAAAATTAGATAAAAAGATAGATCAGAATCTTTCAGATAATTTGCTAATATTATATCATTATATGTCAGTGTTATAAAGTGCAAAATAATTTTTCTCTTCCAATTTAGCAAACTATTGTCCATTTTAAAGCAGTTTGATACCTATGATTTACACATTTGTTAATGAAGAGCTAGCACATAGAACAGTGAACTTTAAGTGGTGTGAAATTCTTTTTTAGAAACAGGAAGCAGAATGATGGCCATTTTTGCTCTAGGTAAAAAGAGATTATATTATTCTTCAACCCATTTTTTGAGGAAGATCTTTGTCCTGGCTCTTTTCCTTCCAATCAAGTTTGAAAGTATGGAGACATTATAAATTGTTATTATAAATACATATATTGTGTTAATGTAGTAGTTTGTTCAACCTTGGTGTCTATAAGCACTCATTATGTTGCAGTATTTTAGGACCTTCACAACCTTGTTAACATGTATTCTAAAAGAAGTACTATTAATGCTAACCCTGCTGCTGCTGCTGCTGCTAAGTCACTTCAGTTGTGTCCGACTCTGTGTGACCCCATAGACGGAAGCCCACCAGGCTCCCCCATCCCTGGGATTCTCCAGGCAAGAACACTGGAGTGGGTTGCCATTTCCTTCTCCAAGGAAGTCCTAAAAGGTGCCTTGTCCACTAAAATGGAGTTTGAATGCAGGGAATACAAGTGATCTTAGGCTCTATGTGAAAAAATATGGATGAGTCAACTGATGGAAATCAAACAACATGACAAGAAGGGTCTGCGGTTTCCCTTTCACATGGTGTGAAGACTTCAAGTAAGTAAAGTGTCCTAAAATAAGTCACAAAATAGGTGAAACCCCTAGGATATTACCAAGAACAAGTGAAAACTGCTCTGTTAATACATTTCTTCCATTCTGAGAATGCCCAGTAAAGGAACTCCCATAAAGAATGACCTAACAATATGAAGACAGGAGCCTCCTTGAAGAAGAATCAACAGCCATAACAAATATGAAATTAATGGCTCTGAAATTGGACATTATAGATTAATCTAAATAGGACTATATAATTGTTATGTTAACTGATTAGAGATAAGGAATAGAAATCACAAAGAAACCTCAGAAAATCATGGATGAAGAAAAGCTGTATTTGAAAAATAGCCAAGTAGATGTTCCAGAGATGAAACAAGACATTGAAATTTTAAAAATCCAATGAGTTATTATAAAGCTATGCTAATTTGAATGTTGATAAATGTAATGGTGAAACAGAATAGAGAACCCAGAAACATACCCAAGCATGTATCAGTTCAGTTCAGTTGCTCAGTCATGTCCAACTCTTTGCGACCTCATGGACTGCAGCATTCCAGGCTTCCCTGTCCATCACCAACTCGCAGAGCTTGCTCAAACTCAAGCATATATGGAGATTTGTTACTTCACAGAGGAGGCATTACAGATCAGGAAAAAACAGATATGAGTATTCAGAAAGTGTCTCTGTGTTGAATGATAGTCAAACAGAAGAAAGAAATTTGAATTTCAGTTTTAGCCCAACCACTGAATCAAATCCATCTAAATTTACCTAAAAGTAAAATCAAAAAATTTTAGGGGAAATTATAGGAAAATATGTCAGAGTGAAAAAGAATTTCTTAAAATAGTCACAGAATAAAATCGTTAAGGATGGATCGGACAACTAGACACCACAGGCAAAAAAATGAAGCTGGTCCTTTACCTCACACCACATACAAAAATTAACTAAAAAATTAATCAAAGTCCTAAATATGAGAGTTAAAACCATAAAACTCTTGGAAGAAAAAAGGCAATGGCTCCTTAGAAATGACATCAACTCAGAAAAAACAAAGGAAACAGACTGGACTTTGTCAAAATTAAAGATGTGCTTCAAAGGACATATCAAGAAAGTGGTAGAAAATATTTGCAAACTCAGCATTCTGAAAACTAAGATCATGGCATCTGGTCCCATCACTTCATGGGAAATAGATGGGGAAACAGTGGAAACAGTGTTAGACTTTATTTTTTTGGGCTCCAAAATCACTGCAGATGCTGATTGCAGCCATGAAATTAAAAGACGCTTACTCCTTGGAAGGAAAGTTATGACCAACCTAGATAGTATATTAAAAAGCAGAGACATTACTTTGCCAACAAAGGTCTGTCTAGTCAAGGCTATGGTTTTTCCCGTGGTCGTGTATGGATGTGAGAGTTGGACTGTGAAGAAAGCTGATCGCCGAAGAATTGATGCTTTTGAACTGTGGTGTTGGAGAAGACTCTTGAGAGTCCCTTGGACTGCAAGGAGATCCAACCAGTCCATTCTAAAGGAGATCAGTCCTGGGTGTTCATTGGAAGGACTGATGCTAAAGCTGAAACTGCAATACTTTGGCCACCTCATGCAACAAGTTGACTCACTGGTAAAGACTCTGATGCTGGGAAAGGTTGGGGGCGTGAGGAGAAGGGGACGACCAAGAATGAGATGGCTGGATGGCATCACTGACTCGATGGACATGAGTTTGAGTGAACTCCGGGAGTTGGTGATGGACAGGGAGGCCTGGCGTGCTGTGATTCATGGGGTCGTGGAGAGTCGGACACAACTGAGCGACTGAACTGAACTGAACTGAATAAAGTGCTAGTATCCAGAATATGGGCTTCCCAGGGGGCACTAGTCGTAAAGAACCTGCCTGCCAATGTAGGAGAAATAAGAGATGCAGATTTGATCCCTAAGATCCGCTGAAGGAGGTCTTGGCACTCCACTCCAGTATTCTTGCCTGGAGAATTCCATGGACAGAGAAGCCTGGCAGGCTACAGTCCATAGGGTTGCACAGAGTTGGACATGGCTGAGGCAACATGGAAAACAAATTTATGGTTACCAAAGAGAAAAGAGGGGACAAGGGATAAATTAGGAGTTTGAGATTAACATATACACACTACTATATACAAAATAAGTAAATAAGAACCTACTGGATAGCACAGGGAACTATATATTCAATATCTTGTAATAACCTATAATGGAAAAGAATCTGAAATATATATATATGAAAAGAAAGTGAAAATGTTAGTTGTTCTGTTGTGTCTGACTCTTTTCGACCCTATCGACTTACAGCCCACCAGTCTCCTCTGTCTATGGAATTCTCCAGGCAATGGAACACTGGAGTGAGTAGCCACTCCCTTCTCCAGAAGATCTTGCTGAGCCAGGGACTGAACCCAGGTCTCCCTCATTGCAGGCAGGTTCTTTATCATCTGAGCCACCAGGGAAGTCATATAAAAAAAAAATATATATATATATATATATACACACACACACACACACACACACACACACACACAATGCATCACTTTGCTATACACTTGAAACTAACACAACATTGTAAATTATACTTCAATTTAAAAAAAAGAATAGATATTGAGAAAAAACTAGCAAGACTTTACATCTGACAAACAATAAAGATAATGTGATATAAAATTTACAGCAAGTGCTCTAAGCCAGGTCTGTGAGCTCTGTGCATTTCTTCTTGTTTAATCTTCACTGCAGGCCTAGGAGTTAAGTACTCTTGTTAGGACCCATTTTAAGATGAGGAAACTGAGACTCGTGAAGGCAGAATACCAGGGTGAAGGTCATTCTATGCTGGAAGAAGAACTGGAGTCCCGTCATTCCGATCCCAGAAGTGCCTGCAAGTATCCTGGTTCCAGTCCTGCAAGTTCCAAGTTCCCGGACACATATCAGTCCTGAAACTGTGAGGTCAGCCATGGGAGCCCAAGCCCATTAGGGCAGATGTTCACTTAAAGTTTGTTGAATGGTTAATTTAATGAATGTTGTTTATTATTTTTTCATAAATGTTAAAGATTTGTAATATATTAAGAATACAGCCTTTTATATTATGTATTTTTTCTTTTGTCATTTTTACAACTTTTTTTGATACACAGATATTTTAGAGTTTTATGTGTCAAATCGGTCTGTTTTTCCTTTATGGTTTCTTCCTTTGCTTTTATGTTTAGATATTCTTCCCTACCCTACACACGACAAGTTATATTTTCTTCTGGTTCTTTTATAGTTTATGTGGTAATTCAAAGTAAATTGGGGATATGCAGGAATGGGAAAGACTTCCATGCACATTTTCCTGGTTTGGGTGAGTGTTTCAGAACTGTGAGCATATATGTTTGAAATGTTCATCTCAGGAACTGATTTAAAATCCATAACTTAAGGGAATGAAACGCTTTCCAATGCATTCCCAATGTGCAGCGCACGTGTATCTGCCCTGCAATTGGCAATCATGTCAAAATGTGTCAGCTCATTTAATATTCTTTTCAACTATCCTTTGATTAAGGGAGCGCTGTATCAACGTATGTAAGCCTGCAGTCAAATCTACCTTCAAATTATTAGCACCTGGTGAGAAATGTCCTTCCCATTCTAAACACCAGTTCATCATGTCTTATTTGTAATTCACTTGATGATTTTGATATATCCTTATAAATACTATATGTGACTAAGTCTTTACACTGAAGCTTTGTTCTTATAATAACAGCAGAAAATGTGAATTGCATACTGTGTTCCTGATACAGATGTGTGGATTCAGACCAAGCAGGTGTGGTACTAGGCTGAGATGATAAATCACCAGCTCCAAATGTCTTTGTTGGCAAACATAATGTCATTAATGCTTTCCTTGTACCATTGGCTCTAACTTAGTTTTCTAGCCAATGGAATGGGAAAATATTTGTGAATTCAGTTATTAAACAGTACAATGGAAATTATTTTGTTAGAAAACAAAATGAATGTTCTAGTCCAGGCACCAGCAAACTTTCTGGGAAGAGTCAGATGGTAAGTATTTTAGGTTTTGCTGGCCATAGGATGTCAATTACAACTCCTCCCCTCTGCATTTGTAGCAGCCCTAGACAGAACATAAAGAGACAGGTGTGGCTGTGTTCCAATTCAACTTTATTTACAAAAGCAGTTGGTCTGAATGGTTTGGCCCCTGGGTTGTAGTTTTCCAACTGCTGTAGAGTCAGAGATTTCATTCCCTTGCAACTGAGAACTTCTTACTTGAAAGGTGAGCGTTAGTTACTATCCTGGAAAATATTAAACAAGTGATCCTATCACTGGTAGTTTAAGGCTTTGACTTCAATGTCTTAAGGTTAAATTGGAAAGCCTTTTGAAAATGCTTTGAAGAATCATGATGTAAACGTGGAGTTGTTTGTGAGGATAGGTTATATCAATCTCAAATGAAAGGTTAGGGTCTCAGAGCTTCTTTGATATTAGTGGCTCATAACTTTCTTCCTAAACAAATATTTCTGCCTTCTGCCAGAGAGCTGGATTCAGCTCTTAATTCCAGTGGGGTTCAGACTTAGATGGAAGGAAGCATATGGGTACCATACTTTTGGTAGAGTGTGTCTCTATGTAATCACAAAAATTGAAAATCTCCAGAGCTCTATGTTACAAATTTGGATGGTCTGCTTTAATGCACAAAGTTTCTGCATCACAAAGGTGGCAAATGCAAGACATTCTCAGTATCATTACTTCATGTTTTAGTAAATCAGAAAGACTGACTTTTGCTTCTGTCTTGATAAATTCTCTCACCGTACAGAATGTGATCTGTGGATCAACCGCTGATTTGCTACAATCATATTTCCAAGCTAAATACACTTTTTGGGTGTGTATATGTGTGTGTATATATATATATATTTATAGTTTTTGAGGGGGTTGGCTATATATATATATGTATATATATATATGTATAGATAAAATGAAGTGAAAATCTTTCAGTCATGTCAGACTGTTTGCAACCCTGCGGACTGTAGCTCACCAGGGTACTCTGTCCATGGAATTCTCCAGGCAAGAATGCTGGAGTGGGAAGCCATTCCCTTCTCCAGGGGATCTTCCTGACCCAGGGATCGAACCTGGGTGTTCTGCGTGCAGGCAGATTCCTTACCGTCTGAGCCACCATGTATATGTATGTATACAGATGTGCTTTATGTATTTACATATATAGTTTAAAAATCAGTCTCTTACAGACTCCGAAATATTCATGAATATTTACTCCTGCCAAATTTCAGTTCTATCAGTGCTTAAGACAGGTTGAATTTCATACTTTCAAAAATTTCCCTGTCTGTGATAAGTCTTTTGTTGTTGCTGTTCCTGTATTCTGTTTGTTTTTATACTCTTGGAAGGGACTTTATTATTCTTTGGTGGTTGGCTTGTTTTTGAAGATGTCCCCAAAGCCACTGGAGATAACTTATAATGAATAAGGTAGATGTTTAAGTTGGGGAATGGAACTTTGTTCAAAAATAAGATATAAAGTTAAAGTAATGGTACTGATGTTTTTATGTCTTATGATGCAGCTTTAAAGGAATTTTTGAATATTTTAAGCAACAGAAACATTACTGAAATATGTATTGCCTCTTTAGATTAATCATTACAGGGCAATTTTCATTTGGTTATGGAAACTACCATCTCTATTAAAAGTCTTATTACTCTGTATTTCTACCTTGTAGAAACATGCTTCTCATTCACCCTTAGGAGGTAACTTGGACGAATACAAGGAGCTGTCAACAGGTTTGTAATGTGTGTCTCTTTCAACAAATCTATGGATGCTTTATTGCTAATTTCCCAAACTCTCGCCAGTCCAGCTTGGTGAGATTAAATGACAGAAGTATCCCTCTTGAGTCTATAACTCCTATGGTCCTTTGTGGGTGGTGCTCTGGGACTGACCAGTGAAGGGGCAAGAAAATAATCCTTCATTCATTTCATGATGGAGCCAAGTGTTGAAAGAGAGTCAGCTGGAGGCTCCTGGGGAGAACAGAGGCACAGCTGAGAGAGAGGAGGGAGACGTACTCAGAGGGACGATACTTGGGGTTATTCTGACTTAAGATAGATTTACTTTGAGGAAGATAAAGTCTGTATTAATAGCAGAAACAGAAGTAACCATGAATAAGTTCAAGTTGAGACAACAGGGCCTTTCTTTGGTATGTTTCTTTTTCTCTCTTAAAACATGCATGTGCTATACCCACCCCCCACAAATACTAAAATTTATTGTTAATTTTCTAATTGCAAAAGAAATACATACTTATGAGGAACATTTTTAAAACAAAGAAGTAAAATGAAAAAAATTACCGATCATTGATACACAGAAATATTAGTGGTGAAACTTAAAGGTATGCATTTTCTTAATCATCTCTTCTTCCTCCTTCCTGCCTCCCTTTCTCTTTTGTCCTTTTTTTTTTTTTTAACATTTCTATTGATTGCTTTTTTTAAAAAGAGGCTCTATCACTTTAAATAGGATGTTTCATGAATTGCATGTCCTATGACAATATATCTAAATATCTCCAAGTGTATCTCTTTGTCAACAGGCATTTTTCCCAACATAATTAAAAAAATAAGTTTAACTAGCTCTATTATTCCAGTTATAAATGCAATACATATTTATTATGAAATAATATAGAAAATATACAAAAACAAAAGATAAAAATTATCTTTAGTACTACTACCAGAAGTTGCTTACATTTTTCTGTGGGGAATTTGAAGGAGGGTATTTATGGTAAAATAAGCTTGGGAAATTTTGGATTAAATGCACTTAAACAGGTTTTCTTTCACTGTAGGACTTCTCAACACCTTTAATATGTTGAAGTGTATTATGGTGCTCATAAAAGAGAGATGAAATAGTTTCCCCAACTTATTTGATCTAAGAATGTTTTATTCCAATAGATATTTTCTTTCTTCAAAACACACGTTAGTAAACAATGTTCTTTATACACACAGAGGCATATTCACACAGTCTTTATATACTTGTTTCTAAATATACTTGAGTAAATTCTGGAAGTTGGTGATGGACAGGGAGGCCTGGTGTGCTGCAGTCTATGAGGTCACAAAGAGTTGGATACGACTGAGCAACTGAACTGAAATATACTTGTTGTAAATTGTTTTAAAAAATAATAGGATAATAAACACATCATGGATGTCTAATCACATCAATAAATGGAAATTCACAGCATCACTTTTAATGGCTGCAAAATCTGCCACTGTTTTTATGCATCCTATATTTCTAAACAGCCTTTGTTTCAATTTTTTTACATTTGTAGATTATACTGAAATCAAAGCCCTATACATCACTTTCTTGTAAACTTTCCAAATTATTTCCTTAGGTCAAACTTATAAGAAAGAGATAATATAAGACTTTTAATTTGTCTGTATTTCAAGATTAGTTTCTTCACTCAAGAATATAGTATTTTTTTCATTAAAAACGGAACGAGAGTTTAGTTGAAGTGTATGCTTATCAGCAATGATCTAACAGGAGCAAAGTGGGCTATCAGAAATATGGTTTTTAAAATGCTTGCTGTTATTCACAAGACTACTGTGCATTTATAAAGGAGTAGTTATCAAAATGTCTTTTCGGTATGAAAACTGAGCGCTTCCCTCCTTAGAAAATAAAGTAAAAAAGCCAATTCCAAAAATGTTATCCCACTCAACTTCTGGTAGAGAATCAAAAAGCTTAGGAGGAACAATACTTTCTCAGTTTTAAGTGAAAGGGAAATACATTTTAAATTCAGGTTAAGATACAGAAATAGATCCCTAGTGTTTCTCTTAGTGATCTGCCTCTTCTTGTTAATTAAAATGTAACGTATTCTATCCAGTGTTTTATTAGAATTATGACTCCATTCTATCAAAGGTCCCATAAGATATTTCACTGGAGCTTACAGAAACTGGGGTTTCATCTTGCTTAGAATAAAAATTCAGAAAGCGGATCTGTTTGATCAGATTCTCTCTGTCTGAATATTGGAGTCTGCATTGAAGCTTTTGAACAATTATACACAGGGCTGAGCAAAGGCTATTATTTGCTTATGTGGTAGATTGAGATCAAGAATGTTAATGTTATCTCCAAGAAGACTTTTTAATTTATATCAAAATTGTATAAACAGGGTCACCAGGGCTAAATGGGATGTCAATGACCTATGAAGATGAGAAAGTAAACAAAAGATCTTAAAATAAGCTCGTAACCTGAACACCTCAAGCGTTGTTGTATATTAAAAGGCAATTGCTTACATAAAGAAAGGGAAAATTACTTAGTGCTAATTCTGTTTGTGACAGGCTCCTTCTTCCTCAATCCATCAGCAGAATGGTGGTGGATGGGGGTTTCACTCTGCCTGTTTTGAAGGGCTGTGAAGAAAACCAACATGAGCTGTCCTTTACGAGCATCCTGGCCCTCAGATGCCTATCCATTTCCTTTATGGGTTAGCTTCAGGCTAAGTTCTTTCTTCAGTAGAGGTTTGTGGAGATAAGGGAGTAGCTGGGGGACCTGAGTAAGATTAAAGGAGTAAAATATGGTTGGGAGGAAGAGATGGGTAAGTACACTAAGGTACACGTTCAAGGATTTCTTTGAAGCCTAAACGTCCATCTTCAAAAGGAATTTCAGCCAGATGGGGAACAAATGGGAACCTGTCTTTAGGTGGATAACCCACAGAGTTTGGGTTCAAGGGTAGAGGGATGATGGGTCCCAAAAAATGTCATGAAAAAAAGGACCATGAAAAAAAACAGAGTTGATTTTTTTTTTTATTTTGGGTTAGTGGATATATGTAATTAGAGATCTGAAATGGAGACAAATTAAAAACTCATTGGGCTTCCCTGGTGTCTCAGTGGTAAAGAATCTGCCTACAATGCAGGAGTCGCAGGAGCCACAGGTTTGATCCTTGGGTCAGGAAGACCTGCTGGAGGAGGGCATGGCAACCCACTCCAGTATTCTTGCCTGGAGAATCCCATGGACAGAGGAGACTGGCAGGCTGCAGTCCTCAGGGCCTCAAAGAGACGGACATGACTGAAGCGACTTAGTACACGGCCCAGGAGTAAATAGTTTGCTCATAAGAAAGAAAAGATGCATCAGGACTCCATGCTGACTAGGTTGTGGCTCCAGAGAGAATAGAATCTAGGGAATAGAATCCTTATGTACATGGTTCTGTGGTTACACTTCTAGAATTAGATCCAAGCTCTTCTAGTTACCCTGTGTGACCCAGGAGAAGTAATCTAACCTCTCTGTGCCTGACTTTTCTCATCATTAAAATGAGAGTAATAATGGTAGCTACCTGCCAGGTTAGTTGTAAGGTTAAATGAATTATTACCTGTAGAGCATTCAAACAGTGCTTGATATATAAGTGCTCAGTGAATGCCAACCGTAAATTTTAACATTTGAAGATGCATTAAGAAGGTTAAGAATATCCTGAAAGATAACTATTCTGCTGCTTGCCATTCCATCTGAGAGCTTAATTTATGTGGTTCTTTTTAATACAATTTTATGATTTTAATAATAAAATTTATTTAACAAATGAATATAATTTTATTCATTTATTTGGCTGTACTGGGTCTTCATTGCTGCTCAAGCTTTTCTCTAGTTGTGGCAAGTGGGGGCTACTCCCTAATTGTGGTGCCTGGGCTTCTCATTTGGTGGCGTCTCTTGTTGAGGAGCACAGGCTCTAGGGCACTTGGGCTCAGTAGTTGCAGCTCCTGGGTTCTAGAGCACAGGCTCAGTAATTGTGGCACTCAGGCTTAGCTGCCCCACAGCATGTGGAATCTTCCAAGACCAGGGATGGAACCCATGTCTCCTTCAATGGCAGATGGATTCCTTACCATTGAGCCACCAGGGAAGCTCTACGTGGTTCTTGATGACTTTTTGATCTTTAAGAGTCATGTTTCAAAATGTGAGTCATCCACAGGGTCTTACCCAAAGCTGCTCTCAATTAATGAACACTTGAGTAAGGATCCGTTGGCCAGGCATACTGCCTGGGTGGGGTATCACTCCAGGGAACAGGAAGAGGTGCTGGGCAGTGGGAAAGCTTCTGAGACAAACTTAACTCATTCACACCAAACTTAACAACCAGGTACAGTTTTTCCAATTGTGAGGAAATTCTTAAGTTTCTAGCATTTCAGTCCTAATCAGCAGAGAAAGAGTGCCCCTGTTGTTCTGTGAGAAAACACAGATGGTTAGGAAACATTTTCTGGCTCCTTGATTGAACCCTAGAAAGGAAAAACGTGTCTCATTCAAAAGAAGTTATGGGGACTTCCCTGGTGGTTCAAAGTGGTTAAGACTGTGCTTTTAATGTAGGGAGTGCAGGTTTGATCCCTGGTCGGGGAACTAGATCGCACAGCGTGCAACTGAAATAAAAAACAAGTCATGGAAGGGCAAAAGTGGTGGAGGTTATGACAGAGCTCATGTGAAGGGATTCAGGAGTCTTTGCTTTGGATGAAGAAGTTGAGTTAGCATATGGCTGAAGCTGCATGCTGGCCAAGCCAGTGCCTGAAACATCAAAAGACAGGAGAGACAGGAAGGCAAGGACAGGCAGACAGACACTCACACACACAATCAAAGAACAGGCTAGCTTATAAATATATATTCTATTGAAATACCAAGTTATGTTTTATGGCTTAGTTTTTTTTCCCTAAGAGCCATCAATTTAGTATATTTTGTTTCCAATGACTTAAAGAGAACCATGTAATTATTCCTTTATAGATCCTCTAACCGAATACATTTAAATACTTAACTATTTATCCTAGCACATTTTTCTGCTCTAACAGAGTGGATTTCTCTTCCGATTAATAATACCCGGAGGATTCTGCACAAATCTAGCTTTTTGAGCTTAGGCCAATAAGCATGGATCAGATGATCTATAAGTCCCTTTTCAACTCTAAATCTCTTTAATTTAAAAAAATTGTTTATACAAATTTTAAAGATTACTTTCCATTTATATTTACTATGAAATATTGGCTATATTCCCCATGCTGTATATACATTCTTGAGCCTATCTTACACCTAATAGTTTGTGTCCCCACTACTGCTACTCCCCCCCCATATTGCCCCTCCTCCCCATTTGTAATCACTAGTTTGTTGTCTGTATCTGTGAGTCTGCCTCTTTTTTTTGCCATATTGACTAATTTGTTGCCTGTTTTAGGCTCCACATTTACATCATGTCATAGAATGTATCTGTCTGACTTATTTCATTTAGCATAACGGCCTCCAAGTATTTTTGTTTTTGAAATACATATGTCAGAGAAAGGCATTAGGATTTTCTCAACATTTAGCTTTTTTAAGTGGTGTTGATCTTATCTCCACTGCAAGATTTGTTCAATAGACCAAGAACATCTTAGTCTTTTAAAGTCACACACTGAAGAAGAATGACATCTTTATTTCAAGAAAAAAATGAAGATATGCTTACTTGTACTAGTACAAGAAAGATCAGGTCATTCTTCATTAACAAACTTCCAAAATTTGAAAGGTTTATAGTAACAAGGGTTTATCTGTGCTCTTATGACACGGCCATCATGGGCTGGCTGCAAGCCCCACTCGCCTGCAGCATCTCATGTGAGGATATAGGTTGATGGAGCAGCCACTGTCTCAAACATTGCTGGGTTTCATGGCTGAAGGACAGCACTCTGGTGAATCTTGCACTAGCAACTAAATGTTCCAGTCTGGAAGCAACACAAGCCAGTTTTGCTTACAATTCATTAGACAGAATAAATCATACAGTCACCCAACTACAAGGGGTCCTGGTGTGTATAATTCTTCTCTGGGCTCTCAAGACAAGGAACTTCAAATAAATAATGCAGAGGTTAATGGGTTAGCTTACTTTAAAAATTCAAATAATAGGAAATTGTCACCCAGTAATACCCAAGAGATAACTATTATTAACAAGTTAAGTTGGTGGGTATTTTCTAGTCCCTTATCAAAATGTACATATATGCACACATATACACACATGATTTAATTTAGAAGTATTCCAGTAGAAATGCTCTTTCTATAGTCTGTTTCCCTTTTACCCTTAAGCATATAGCAAGGTTATATTTCTCCATGTCAAGACACTGAAGTCTACCTCTTCTCTTTTAACTGATGCGTACTATTCCACTTTATGGATAGACTGTGAGTTGTTTAATTAATTCCCTGTAGAGGCACAGTTAGATTCTTTCTAGTTTTTTATATTATTAAACACTGTGCAATCAATATTCTTGAACATACAACTCAGCTAGCAGTAAATGTTTGTGACAAAAAAATAAATCGAGGAAGATAAATAATCACAATGATAAAAGACTCCAAACACATGGCTAGTGAAGAAAACAACATATTAACATATTATTCAATCCCTTTTCACTTGGCTCAGCATATTTCAATGGCAGTAAAGTTGTAGGAATTCCTAACTATCTTAATGTAACATGTCATTCATTTTAGCATCTCTGCTGGATGGAGGAGCCTGGGAGGCTGTAGTCCATGGTGTCGCTAAGGATCGGACACGACTGAGCGACTTCACTTTCACACATTGGAGAAGGAAATGGCAACCCACTCCAGTGTTCTTGCCTGGAGAATCCCAGGGACGGGGGAGCCTGTTGGGCTTCCGTCTGTGGGGTCACACAGAGTCGGACACGACTGAAGTGACTTAGCAGCAGCAGCAGCTCATGTCTATTAAATTACTAGCACATAGCTGGGCAATTATTATGGAACTGAGTTGAGACTGTAATAATGGCAAATTAAGAACCAAATTTCAACTGAAAATTAAGCTGTATATGAACTGCGTACTTTAAAAATCTATTCTATTTCAGTAGTTGTTTTATTTTATTTATGGAGTTGTTTTCTTAGGTTCTGTGTATGAGACAGGGAAAGAGAAAGGAGGAAAGTAAATGATATAATCAAGAATTGTATCAAATTATTATTTCTAATTTACAAGTATAGGGTAAGGGTGTATTAGACCAGGCTGCATAGCAAAGTACCATGGAGTGGGTGGCTTAGACAATAGAAATTTATTTCTCACAGCTCTGGAGGCTGGGAAATCCAAGATCAAGGCATCACAAAGGTGAGTTTCATTCTGAGGCCTCTTCTCTTGACCTGTAGGAGGCTGCCATGTGAAGTGTACTCACATGAGCTCTTCTTTGTGAGACAGAGAGAGAGGGGTAGGGTTCTCTGGTGTCACTTCTTGCAAGGCCACTAATCCCATCATGAAAGCCCCACTCTCATGACCTCTTCTAGTCCTAATTTCCCAAAGATCCCACCTTCAGATACCTGTACACTGGGGATTAGTGTATCAGCACACGATTTTGGGAGGGACACAGACCTTCAGTTCACAATGTGTGCTTGTGTGCTAAGTCTTTTCAGTAGTGTTCGACTCTTTGTGACCCTGTGGACAGTAGCCCACAAGGCTCTTCTGTCCGCGGGACTCTCCAGGCAAGAATACTGGAGTGGGTTGCCATGCCTCCTCCAGGGGATCTTCCTGACCTAGGGTTTGAACCGGTATCTCTTAAGTCTCCTGCATTAGGAAGCGGATTCTTTACCACTAATGCCAGCTGGGAAGCCCTCAGTCCTCAATAAGGGGTGTTAAATTCTTTGCTTACTCTTCAGTCCCCAAGGAGTTCCTAGAAAACTGAAGTTTAAAAGAAATTATATTTGGTTAATATCTAATCTAAAAAGCACCACTATATAAATGATGCACACACAAACATTTATTGTTGTCCTCTTTATCTCACACTGGGCAGAACTTCCCTGCCTTCATTTTTACCCTCATCTCTCATGAGAAAAATCTTTGCAGATTTGTTGTTGTTGTTTTTCCAGTGCTGGATTCAGATGAAGATTAAAGAAGTAATGAGAGGCAGTGAAAAGCACATTTGAGATGCTGATCCCTGGGACCAACCCCTAGACACCCTTCTGTTTGTCAATTCCCCTACTACCACGAACTATCCAAATCTTCAGTCTGACTTCATTTTGTTATCTACTTGAAATTCCACAATTAAAGGATCATGTGAACTAACAAGAAATAGCTTTAAACATGCAAATATTTGTTTGTGTGTGTGTGTGTGTGTGTGTTTAGAAGAATGCCATGTTAACAGACTTTTAAAATTATTCTGACAATAGTGGAGCTCCCAAATTCTTTCCTTGCTGGCAAGTGGCTGAAACTAACTCTGCGGAGACCACTTCTGTGATTTGTTTGAAGGGGAGGAGATGGAGTGTGGAGTAGTGCATGAGAGGTGAAGTCGGAATGTGGCCCCAAGTGTGTTCATCCCAGCACATGTCATCCTTTCAGGGTGTCAGTGTTCTCATCAGTAAATGACAGATTTGGACTGGACGATCGCTAAAGCCAAAAAAGAAGTTAACAAGGCGCACATGTGGCACCTTGAAAAGTGCTTCTTCCGTGAATGGGCACTCTAAATATTTGTTGGATGAGTGACATGAAGAAAGGCTATTGAAGTATCCTTGTAAAGCCCACTAGAAGGTGGGTCTGGAGTCTTGTAAAAGTGTGCCGACAGAGCATAACAACTTCCTCTCACCTGTGCTAAGATTTCCTGAGTGTGACCCCTTGTTTTTCTTCCTTTTCTTCTTTGTCAGTCTTTGCTGGCCTTGATCTTGGAGCCTGTCTGATCGTTTGCTATAACTGTAAGTAAACTGTTCACTCCCTGTAACTTGCACTTGAAAATGGACAAGGGCAGCCTCTTGCAGAAAAAGGGATGTAATTTTATGAATACAGGGAAGGCAACTACTGCTTGATTCCTGGAATTATACAAAGATCTTTTCTGAGCTCAAGGTTTCATCATATTTGGTAATATAGCAAAACATCACTGAAAACTTGGGCTCTGGCCTTTACTTTGACCTAAATAACTAAGTGACATATCACTAAGTACAATGCTTCCTGTACCTTGCTTTTTTTAGAGTACTCCATTAATCCCTTTAGAATCTAGCACAGTGCTTTCTGTACAAAGCAAATATTCAGAGCCTTGAATTATCTTTATGTAGAAAGATTCAAGTGATGTCATCCCACTGGATTTACTAGGAATATTAGCAACAATTTTATATTACTTATTTTGGAAATAAGACCTTCAAGGCAAATATGAGTAGCTTGTTTCTATCGTCTCTTTCTTGATGATCCATTAGATTAGAATGATAACAAGTATACATGGAAAGGAAATTAAGATGCTGGATGAACTAATAATTTTTGTCAAACAAGGAGTTGTCTGCGATCTTACTCGAGAGAGAGAAACAAGATTTGGGGAGTGATCCATTTTCACTCACGATATGGCCACATTCTGATGATTCTGTGATGGTGAAAGCAATTCATCCTTTCAGGGTGTCAACGGTCTTAACAGTATATGACAGATTTGGACTGGACGATCTCTAAAGCCAAATAAGAAGTTATCATTTTTTCTTTCCTTGGACTTATTCATTTATTCAAAAACAATTAACTGAGGGCATGCCATGTGCTATGCATGTGGCATGGAGATATGGCAGTGAGTAAAATGGATAAACATACCTGCCCTGTGGAGTTTCCATTCTAGATGGAGAAAGACACACAATTAATAAATTAAAAGTATAATTAAATACACATATATGTATGTTTCAGAGGGTAGGAAGCGCAGTAGAGGGAGAAATATGAAAAGAGAGGGAAGGGGAAATTCGAAGGCAGAGTGACCTTTAAATGATATGGTCCAGAAAGCTATCTAGACATGCATACTTCCAACAGGACAAGGTTGGACTTACCTAAAGAAATCCCATTTAACTATCTTGGAGTCCATACTTTCCATGAAAAGTTTTTTTTAGCCAAATATATCTTTGACTTGATTTCATTTATCTATTTATCTTTCACATACAATTTAAAATGCACCCACAATAAAAAAACTCCCAATCTTAAAGATTGGTTTGATGAATATTAACAGTCACAGTGACCTGTGTAATGATCACACAAAACAAGATATAGAACATTCCTATCATTCCATCAGGCTTCCCGGGTGGCTGAACAGTAAAGAATTCACCTGCTAGGCAGAACACTCAGGAGATGCCACTAGTTTGATCCTTGGGTTGGGAAGATACCCTGGAGGAGGGCATGGCAACCCACTTTAGTATTCTTGCCTTGGAGAATCCCATGGACAGAGGAGCCTCACAGGCTACAGTCCATAGCATTGCACAAAGTCAGACATGACAAGTGACTGAGCACATCATTACATTATTCCTCCTTCCAGTCAACTTCTTGCCCCCTCCCTGACACATAAATCAATTTCTGACACTTATAATCAAAGACGGGTTTCCCAGGTGGCTCGAGTGGTAAAGAACTCTCCTGTCAATGCAGGAGATGTACGATATATGGGTTCGATCCCTGGGTCTGGAGGAGGGCATGGAAACCCATTCCAGTATTCTTGCCTGGAGAATCCCTATGGACAGAGGAGCCTGGCAAGCTATGGTCCGTGGTGTCACAAAGAGTCATACATGACTAAAGTGACTTAGCACACATATACATAATCAAAGAGAGTTTTGCCTGTTCTCAGTCTTCAGTAAATGGAAAAGTGAAAGTTGCACAGTAGTGTCCGATTCTTTGTGACCCCATGGACTATACAGTCCAAGGAATTCTCCAGGCCAGAATACTGGAGTGGGTAGCCATTCCCTTCTCCAAGAGATCTTCCCAACCAGGGACTGAACCCAGGTCTCTCACATTGCAGGCGGATTCTTTATGAGCTAAGCCACCAATGGAAACACACTGTATATATTGGTTTGTCTCTTGTTTGCATGATTTTGAAGTTTGTCCATTATGCTTTCTGAAATAGTATTTTGTATCTTTTAATTGCTGGGTAGTATTCCACTGTATGAAGAAGGAAATGGCAAACCCATATCCTAGTATTTTCTAGTGTCCTTGTCTGGAAAACCCCATGGAAAGAGGAGCCTGGCAGGCTACAGTTCATGGGGTCACAAAGAGTCAGACACAACTTAATGACTGAACACCAACAATAATTCCATTGTGTAGATTTACTTGGTTTTTTAATAGGGACTTTTCATGAATGAGAGCCTTCTCCCCCCCCAAATATGGATCAGAATCTTTCTGCTGAAAGGGAAGTGTAGAACTAAAGGATCTGCCTGGTGACCTCACTGCTGGATCACCCATCATGTTTCTCATGTTTAACTAGCGTTGGTGGGCTTCTTCCTCTTCTGAGTGTCAACAGGAGGCTCTACCCTTGTTGGTATCTTGGTCTTGCCCTCCAGGCACCTGGCTATTTCAGGCTTTCACTCCTGGAGTCTGGACTCGCCAGGCCTTTCTCATCACCGCCAATCCATTTTCTTAGATGTGCAATCTGCCAGCCACTTCCTTTGTCCAGGCACCTCCAAATGCTGCAGGATGGAGCTGCAATCCTGCATCGTTAGCTGCAGTATCTGGCACTAAGGAGTTCGGTTTTATACTTAACTAATTTGAAGAGATTCCACCTGGCCTCTTCCTTTATTTAGATCGTTCTTTTCTTATCCTACTTGCTGCTTTGAATGTCAGGATGGGCAGAACGGGGTAGCTGAGGTTTGGAAGGGTGAAGAAACTGTTTATCTTAGGGCTTGTCTTTGAAAAGTATTTCATCTTCCTTTTGATCAGTTACTGAATAGAGCAAGCCTGGCTTATCTGAGGAGGTGTTTACAATATGAAAAGGGCATACTCTATGGGTGTTTGGAGGATGCATAACTCCAAGTGCACAGATTTTAAAAGAAAAAGATAAATGATTTTTCTAGAGAAACCCTGCATTCTGAAGGGTGACTCGGCATAGCGTTCTATTAGCTGATACATGATCTCCTGCAGGCATTACTCTGGTGCAGTGAAGAAGGCCATTAGCACCAGGGAGAGGTCTGGGACTAGCCAGAGGTATTTGGCTGTCACCACCTGTCTTAAACTCCGTTCATTAGTTTCCTTAACATTTGCCTCAGCTATTTACATAGGATTCCTGAGCAGCAAGAAGAGAAATATCAAGGCAACCGAGCCATGGTTTGGAGCCATGATGTGTATAGTTAGAGGATTGGTTTAATCTGACTGTTCTTTCCTTCCCCGTTACATTGATTCTTTCTTCTCTTGAAAATCAGGCTTTCAATGGGTGACTGTACTGTGATATATTCCTATGTTAGAATAATATGTGAAAATCAAAAGTGAATAAGCTAGAACAACACTTAGCAATGCATAGGCATTTTGTATCCAAAAAATGTATAGAGTTAAAAAACCTGCAAATTATATATGTACAATATGGCACTATTTATGCAAAAATTTTAAATATGCAAAATGATCCTGTATGTCATCTAGAGAAATTTACATATTATAACAGGTTAAAAATATGCTCCTGGATGATAACCTCCAAATTCAGAATCAGGGTTCCCTCTGGTGGGAGTTTGGAGAGGAATACATCTGGGAGGGGACCACAAGGAACTACAATTATGCTTATAGTAATTAATTTTGGGGCAGGGCGTTTCCCTGATACTGTGTGGTATATGGGATCTTAATTTCCCCACCAGGGATGGAACCTGCACCCTGCATTGGAAGGCAGAGTCTTAACAACTGGAACACAAGGGAAGTCCCAGTATTTAATTGCTGGATGGTGACCCCAAAGATATTCTATATTGTTATTCATATGTTTTTATATATTAAAATGTTTTATAATAAATAAATAAAAATTGTTCATTGCAGTAAGATGATAATTGGTTTTTATTCTCTATATTATTAAATTTCTGATATTCATTCATTTTCACCAGTTGCCAAATTATAGATTTTGGTTAAGAAATAAAGTTTGGGCGAGCGGTGCTCTTAGATTTCAAAATTTATGTGTCAATGAATTGTTCTTAGAAGGCAGGTTTACCTTCTCAAACAAATAGGTGGTATTATGTCAACCTAATTAATGATGTGGAACACAGGATTTTAAATAAATGCTGCTATAACTCTTTTTTTCCCCAAAGAATTCTACGATTTACTCATTGATTAAGTGTTACTAAGACTACTATGCTATTACACTGGGATAAGTAACATGATGTGTTGGGATGGAAAAGAATTTACTCAACAAAATGTAAAATACACAATGCAAAACAAAAGTATTTTAGGCAATTTCCAAAGAGGGAATGCAGCAAAGTACAATGTGTATAAGCCCATTGTGAACAGCAATACTAGAGAATGAATGAGTGTGGTTTGCTGAGCTATTTCAGACTTGTCCCAGTCTGGAATGGGGTGGCAGGAGCTGGATTTGGGTCAGGGCCTTCTGTAGCTGAGAGCAACAAACCTCTCAAACTCGGTCCAGTCCCATCTGCATTCTCCTTTCCTGGGTTTCTGGATTCCTAAGGTTCGTTCCCTGAAAATCTACAAAAGCCATTCTGAACTAGGGATCCCCTCCCCCTCTCTCTGGGCTGGTCCAGGGCTGTGGGTAATGTTGACATCCAGCATGCATGAGGATGCAAAGGGGCACCCTATGAAAATGGAGATGTAAAGGCAGAGGAAGAGAAATGATGCAATTTCTTTTCCAGCTAAGGAGAAGGATAGCAGAAATGAACGAGATCTGGGAGGAAATTTATATTAGGGGATAAACAAATGAGTTTTGTGCCCGCCTCTTTAAGTCTCTTCAATGCTGTGTTCATTTCTCTTTTTTGATTACCAGGTAGTGCTGTCCTCAGTCTCTTGGGGCATACTTCTTTCCGGTTCTGGCACAAACTACCCCTCAGGGCTTAAAGACATGCAGATGACAGATGATCAAGGTATGCATCTCTTAATCAAGCTGCTGTATTCGCCCATCTAAAGAGCTGTTTAAAAAACACATCTAGCAGATCTCAGCCTCCAATATTCACATCTTATTTACTCCAACTTTCACTTTTGAAAAATCTAAAGAAATTCACATGCAGGCTGTGACCAAAGGAGAGGACAAGCTAAAAATTCCCTCTGCAGGGGAAGGACATTTCTTTATTTTAAATTCAGCTGCTGATTTTATTAGCTGCTGTCCTGACCTTTCAGCCAGCTTAAGGATTGTTTACATTAACATTGAAAATGTAAACTTACATGGCTAGGGTGGTTTTCTAAATGACGCTCTTTAGATAGCTTTTCATTTGTTGGATGATAATTACTTTTTTTTCTCTCTCTCTCTTTTGGCTTTAACGTGGAAGGAAAGTACTATGGCACAGTTTCCTTCTCTGTTTACAGACTGAGGACTTGCCATATGTCCAGCCCTGGACATTGTCTTTCTACCCAATTTTATCCCTCTGCCAAGAGAGCAAAATCACATTTCAAAAATATTGTTTCCACCTTGTACACTGTTGGTGGGAATGTAAATTTGTGCCGTCATTATGGAAAACAGTATGAAGGTTTCCCAAATAAACCTAAAAATAGAATTACCGTAGAACCCAGCAGTGCCATTCCTGGGTATATATCCAAAAAAAACAAAACCAAAAACATTAATTCAAAAAGATACATGCACCTCAATGTTTCTAGAAGCATTATTTACAATTGCCAAGATATGGAAGCAACTTATGTATCTATCAACAGCTAGATGGTAAAGAAGATGTGATACATATGTATATGTAAAATGGAATACTGCTCAGCCATAAAAGAGGATGAAAACTTGCCATTTGCAGCAACATGGATGGACTTGAAGGGCATTATGCTCAGTGAAATAAGTCAGACAGAGAAAGACAAATACTGTATGATATCACTTACATGTAGAATCTTAAAAAGTACAAGAAACTAGTGAATATAAAAGAAAAGAAGCAGACTCACAGAGACAGAGAACAAGTTAGTGGTTATCAGTGTGTGTGGGGGGCAGTATAGGGGTGTGGGTGGGAGTTACAAACTATTGGGTGTAAGATAAGCTATAAGGATGTATTGTATAATGTGCGGAATGTAGCCCAGTATTTCCTAATACCTGTAAATGGAGTTTAACCTTTAAAAATTGCATAAAAATTCCACATGTCTACAGATAGACCAGATATTGGGGTACACCTCAGCACGAAACAAAGCAATTTTAGTCCTGGTATTCTAGAAGATTCAACTTGTTTTACTTTTGCTTATATTTTCCTTGGGGAAAAGTAATTTTATAGTGAAATGCTCTGAATGTAGGACGGGATTCCACAAGTAGGAGATGAACAAAAAATCTTGCCTAGTAAATTTCTAAGTAAGTCCCCCTAGAAATGTTCTGTTTGGGAACACTTCATGGAACTTCAGGGCTAAATTGAGCCCCTTCTCTGGAAGTCACTGTTGGGGTTCCTTTCCCATGCTGGATTCCTGAGAAATGCAAAGCAGCTGATCCTCTTCAACCAAAATTTGGAGTTCTCACTTAGAGAGAGGTACAGGACAGGAAATGATGTAGGTATTTGACTGTTACCTGACGTTCCTTCTAGTCAGAAAATTCAGATCTTCCTTGAACTGTGATGAAATGCCACAGTAATTAGCCAAATTTCTACCTCACTTGGTACAGCACGTAATATGCCTTAATAAATATTTCAAACTCACTACTATATGTATTGAATGGTTCACTCTAAATCAGTGTAATCTGCTCAATCAAAAACCATTTAGATCTTTAAAAATAAAATGTACTATTATACATTTGACAATTTGCCCTTTTTGTGTACTCAACAAGTGTCAGGCCCCTCCAAGGTGTTTTTCATATCTTATTTCTAATCATGGTAAAATCCAGAGAGATGGGCATTGTTATACCTATTTCAGAGATGAAGAAACTGAACTTGAGAAACAGCAACTGACCTGCTCAAACTTACTTAGACAGAAATTGGCAGCCCAGGGTGGAAAGTCGCCTCTTATCTGATGCTGGAGTGAACCCTCTGTCCACTTTACCAAACCTCTTCCATGTTCAAAACCATCAACACAGTCACTGGGTACCTGATTAGGTAAATGCAGTACCAAATCCATTTGCCTTGTTTAGAACGAGACAGAGATGCATTTCATTGACTTGACTGAGGATAAGTGCGTTACACTTAGATATGTTTCATGTTTTGTGGGCCTTATCTTCGGAAAGCATCTTTGACAGTGAATTTGCCTTTTGATAATGCACAGGACATGGGAGGGATCTTGCCAAAATAACATGCTTCCTAGGATTGACCCTTTTCAGGGGGTTTTTGGTTGTTTCTCTTATCATTACATGGGATGTTAAACTGGGCAGTTTACTCTCTTAGCTAATGTACCCTTGGACAAATTTTAATTTTCAATCTTGCCAGCTATGAAAAAGTGACAACAAAACATGTAAATATTACACCTAACCCAGCAGTCCTTTCAAAAGCAGGAGAATTGTTTCTTTGTGGTACAAAAGAGACTTTCTATCTGCCACTTGTGTAAAATAAGCCCCAATTTGGGGTTGTTTTTGGAGGGCAAAGGGTGCTGCTGCTTATCTGATTGCACTTAGTGATACATTTTAATCTATGATTTATACAACCTGACATTGACGTTCATTTAGCTCACATTACAAACGAAGTAATTCACTCCTTAATGAAGTGTACCCTACATGACATATTGACCATGTGAGCTGACAATCATGGCTCTGAAACCGGCCTAGGTAACATTTTCTTTTAAGTAGGCTGTCAGTTAATAAACTTAAAAACAAGGCCTGCTGACCTGCTGTTCTTCCAGAAGTATTTTATTGGGGCATCAGAGAAGCACATACTAATATCAACTATTGAAATGGAGGGAAAGAGCCCAAAAAAATGCATGTATTCAATGTTGTTCAGATGAAGAGCCTTTCCATGAATTTATGCAATATCCCCTCCAACCTTTTATTTTGAAAAAAACTTTCAAGCCTATAGAAAAGTAGAAAACATAGCCCCATGAATATCTGTATACCCTTCCCCAAGATTCAACTAATCGTTAATGTTTTGTCACCTTTGTGCACTCTGTGTGTGCATTTGTATTATTTTAGAATAAATTCAGATATTATGACTCTTCACTCCTAAAATGCTTCAGCTTGTATCCTGTGATGATCAGAGCATCCTCCCATATAACTAAAACACCATTAACACACAACTAAGAAAATGGACAATGCAATAATATAATCTAATATATAGTTTATATTTCAGTTCCCCCAACTGTCCCCAAAATGTATTTTAAAACTATCTTTTTAAAATGCCGAATTGCATCAAAATGTACAATTTGCATTTGGTTGTTAAGTATTTATTCAGAATTTTACCAGTAAAATTATAAAATATATAGAATTTTAATTTCATATATAAAATTATACAGAATTTTACCAGTAAAAATGAAAACAGCTTTGATCCACAATGATCTGAAAGGGCTATCGATAAACTGTTCAGATCAGATCAGTCGCTCAGTCGTGTCCGACTCTCTGCGACCCCATGAATCACAGCACGCCAGGCCTCCCTGTCCATCACCAACTCCCGGAGTACACTCAAACTCATGTCCACAGAGTCGGTGATGCCATCCAGCCATCTCATTCGAAGGAATGCTTTATACCAAAGTATTTCTAATAGATTCTACTTATAAAGTATGTCCATCTTAGTGGTCATTTTTCTTCCCCTAACATATGTCAGTCTATTTCCCTTTACTATATTTAAATTGCTGGACATGGGGAAATAGTGTTACTGATTAAAAAATTTTCAGTCTCATAGAGATATATGTTTTATTCTAAGGTTTCAAAATCATTGTAGGATTAAAATCCCAATCTAGAGGATTCATTCCAGCCCTACACAAAAAGGGAAAAGAATCATGAACTTTTCTGCTTAAAGCAGAGCTTTTCAGAGATATATTTAGAATGAATTACAAGTTTCAGATAATTGAGTTTTCTTCTAACTTAGACTTCTACTTATTTTCTTGAAAGCAAAATGTGTTAAATTAAAAGTGGAAAGGAAAATTAATTTCAGGGAACATTCACCAGGGCAAATGATGATTTTATTACTGCCATGGACATTCAAAGATCAAGTTTAAGGGAATGTGATTGAATTCAGTGTCACAAATGCACTTCTCATGTATAATCACATGTATCTAAGGTTTTGTAAAGTGGCTGTAGAACTGATTTAGAGTTGTACTTAAATACTGAGAAGCTGCGTTTTGTAAGTTACAGTTTGTGTGGATCCTATGGACTCTATTTTATGTCATATTTTCATCTGCAGTGCAAACACTATTGCAGAAAATAGAAGAGGGGAATTGTGACCTTTTATGTTCACTTGGTAGAAGACAGTAACTTTGTTTTCAAAGTAGCAAAACAATATTATCCTTTTTCATATTAAATCATAAAAAGGCTTATGTTCAATTTAATATATTTAAAAAAAAAACCCCACCAAATCCTTGTCCACTGGTGATTGTTATTGAATTTTAAAATTAACTAGAATATTTTTCCTCCATAGTAGAAAAAAGTGGAGAAAATGTAGTAGAAAAAGACATATTTCATCACATCTAAGACATATTTTCACCTTTTAATATTTGAAATAAAGCTGTATCTTGAAAGAGTGATCACGAAAATTTTAAATTAGTATTTTTCCTTTCTTAGTGATATTATATAAAGTAATTGTGCTTCTTATAGTTAATAGTTTCTTACTTTCCATGAAATATAATGCTGAACAATATAATATGCCATACTATATATACCATTTATGAGAATTCATAGCAAAGGAACATAGTTTTTATGAGCATTGTAGTACTGAGTATTTGTATGGTTGAGACCCATTTGTATGGTGGTCCCAAAGACCTCATCATACAAAGGATGGTTTGTGCGTGCTGTGCTGTGCTAAGTCGCTTCAGCCGTGTCTGACTCTTTGTGACCATATGGACTGTAGCCCATCAGACTCTTCTGTCCATGGGATTCTTCAGGCAAGAATACTGGAATGGGTTGCCATGACCTCCTCCAGGGAAAGGATGGTTTATCTTTGGATAAATCAACAAACATTAAATTAGATTTGCTCAGAAATATTAGTGGCCATCTTATCAAGTGCCTTTCTGAGGAATATAATTGACTGGTTTTAACCTAGTCAGCTCCTGCATTTCTATTTCTGGTTTTGGTTGAATTTATTTAGAGGGTATCAACTTTTCATTCAGAGCATCTACCGTTTCTACTACCATAAATAATGCTTTCAAAGCCCAGGCAATGTGGATGTCAGCCTGGTATCCACTCACTCTGAGGGGCAGGTTTCTATAAACAACCTTTTGCTGCTGAAAACAATCTTGATACTGGAAGGACGAATTCGCAGATTATTCTGAAGATACTAAACTTGATGTCACAGTGTTTCTTTGAATTTAAGAAGGTGAAAACTAGCTGAATTCTTCTATTGGAAAACATGTGGTAGCCCAGGGAAAACAACTGTTTCAGCATCATGGGAGATTTTGGACCCTGGATGACAGTTTTTATAGAAGATAGAAAATGTGTGTCGTCATGAGGGCTCCCCACCTGTTCTGGTCTGTAGAGCCATCCAGATTCATGCACAGGTCCTGGTAACAGTGCACAGCTTTCACGTAATTTAGGGTTATTCTGGGTCAGGAAGCAACAGTCAGAACTGTACATGGAACAACAGACTGGTTCCAAATAGGAAAAGGAGTGTGTCAAGGCTGTATATTGTCACCTTGCTTATTTAACTTATATGCAGAGTACATCATGAGGAACGCTGGGCTGGAAGAAGCACAAGCTGGAATCAAGATTGTTGGGAGAAATATCAATAATCTCAGACATGCTGATGACACTACCCTTATGGCAGAAAGTGAAGAGGAACTCAAAAGCCTCTTGATGAAAGTGAAAGAGGAGAGTGACAAGGTTGGCTTGAAGCTCAACATTCAGAAAACAAAGATCATAGCATCTGGTCCCATCACTTCATGGGAAATAGATGGAAAAACGGTGGAAACAATGTAAGACTTTATTTTTTGGGCTCCAAAATCACTGCAGATGCTGATTGCAGCCATGAAATTAAAAGACGCTTACTCCTTGGAAGGAAAGTTATGACCAACCTTGATAGTATATTAAAAAGCAGAGACATTACTTTGCCAACAAAGGTCCATCTAGTCAAGGCTATGGTTTTTCCCGTGGTCATGTATGGATGTGAGTTGGACTGTGAAGAAAGCTGATCGCTGAAGAATTGATGCTTTTGAACTGTGGTGCTGGAGAAGACTCTTGAGAGTCCCTTGTACTGCAAGGAGATCCAACCAGTCCATTCTAAGGGAGATCGATCCTGGGTGTTCATTGGAAGGACTGATGCTAAAGCTGAAACTGCAATACTCTGGCCACCTCATGCGATGAGTTGACTCACTGGAAAAGACTCTGATGCTGGGAAAGGTTGGGGGTGGGAGGAGAAGGGGACGACCAAGAATGAGATGGCTGGATGGCATCACCGACTCTGTGGACATGAGTTTGAGTGAACTCCGGGAGTTGGTGATGGACAGGGAGGCCTGGAGTGCTGTGATTCATGGGGTCGTGGAGAGTCGGACACGACTGAGCAACTGAACTGAACTGTACTGAACTGGCCTCTCAAGTAACACTCCTGTGTTAAAGATACAGCTTCAAAAGACTACATTGCTACTATCATGAACCAATGGGCAAATTTTACTCATGGCCCACACCAGCCTGATTGAGTGGGGCTGCAATTCTGGAATGTTACCTCAGCGTGTGCAGAGAACCTTAACTGATTCATGAAAAACTGTAGGCATCCAGATAATTTTCTATAATGAATTCAAGATCCTCTTAGAGAAACATTTTGTCCCAGACTCCTGGACACCAAGGCCCGTATGGCAGAGGCTTTACTTTTTATTTTTGAGTACTTTTTCTTAAAGTCTAACTACAAACAAAAAAAATACAGATGGTTTTGAACTGTGGTGTTGGAGAAGACTCTTGAGAGTCCCTTGGACTGCAAGGAGATCCAACCAGTCCATCCTAACGGAGATCAGCCCTGGGTGTTCATTGGAAGGACTGATGCTGAAGCTGAAACTCCAATACTTTGGCCACCTCATACGAAGAGTTGACTCACTGGAGAATACCCGGATGCTGGGAGGGATTGAGGGCAGGAGGAGAAGGGGACGACAGAGGATGAGATGGCTGGATGGTATCACTGACTCAATGAACATGAGTTTGGGTAAACTCCGGGACTTGGTGATGGATAGGGAGGCCTGGCGTGCTGCTATTCATGCAAAGAGTCGGATACGACTGAGCGACTGAACTGAACTGAACTGATAAGGCTAGCTAGTGAATTTTCACAAACTGAATGTACCTGCAGGCAGTATTGGGCTCAAACATCAGAACATTTACTGCTTCACTTCAATATGCTGCCTCCCTCATGCCCCTTCAATTCAACTTCCCCAAGGGGAATTTTTATTTTATTTTATTGGAGGATAATTGCTTTACAATATTGTGTTAGTTTCTGCCATACATCAATATGAATCAGCCACAGGTATACACATGTCCCCTCCCTCCTGAAACCCCCTCCCAATCCCCTCTCTATCCTACCCTTCTAGATTGTCACAGAGCACTGGGTTGGACTCCTTGTGTCACACAGCAAATTCTACCTTGCTATCTATTTTGCATACGATAATGTATGTTTCCATACTATTCTCTCAATTCGTCCCACCTTCTCGTTCCTCCACTGTGCCCACAAGTCTGTTCTCTATGTCTGTTGTCTCCATTGCTGCCCTGCAAGTAGGGTCATCAGTGCCATCCCTCTAGATTCCATACACGTGCATTAATATACAATGTTTGTCTTTCTCTTTCTGACTTACTTTACTCCATATAATAGACCCTAGGTTCATCCACCTCATTAGGATGGACACAAGGGAAATTTTTGTAACTTTCTGATTTATTCTCCATGAAGGAGGCTGTTCCTTCATTTTGCCCTGCCCCATTAATTAAATGGCCACAAATTCTTCTTCATCTTTCAGTTAAAATCAGTCGCTCAGTCATGTCTGACTCTTTACGACCCCATGGACTTCAGCACACCAGGTTTCCCTGTCCATCACCAACTTCTGGAGCCAGCTCAAACTCATGTCCATTGCATTGGTGATGTCATCCAACCATCTCATCCTCTGTTATCCCCTTCTCCTCCTGCTTTCAATCTTTCCAACCATCAGGTTCTTTTCAAATGAATTGGTTCTTCGCATCAGGTGGCCAAAGTATTGGAGCTTCAGCTTCAGCATTAGTCCTTCCAATGAATATTCAGGACTGATTTCCTTTAGGATTGACAGGTTGGATCTCCTTGCAGTCCAAGGGACTCTCAAGAGTCTTCTCCAACACCACAGTTCAAAAGCATCAATTCTTCGGTGCTCAACTTTCTTTATAGTCCAACTCTCACATCCATACATGACTATTGGAAAAACCATAGCTTGCAGAGAAAAGGCTACTTCATCCTCTAGTTTCAGAAGGAAACCACTGAGAAAAAAATAAAATAGGATGTTGGGGTCATCTCCCAAAAGCATTATAATAGAGGCAGAAGGGTTGGTCCCGAGATAAGGATACAGTCATGCTGATACGGCTACCTTAGATATGGCAGAGGGAAAGTTGGGGTTTTCTGAGTCACGTAGGCAGAGTATCTAAATGCCCTTAAATGCTGGGGAAAGCAATAGTTAGGAGGAAATCTTGGAAAATGAATTTTTTTAAATGTTAAAAATTGATATGTAGACCACCTTCTACATCCTCTAGTCTTATTGTCTACAATGTGTGCATGCTAAGTCGCTTCAGTTGTGTCCAACTCTTTGTGACCCTATGGACTGAATCCCGTCAGCCTCCTCTGTTCCATGAGATTCTCCAGGCAAGAATACTGGAGTGGGTTGCTATCCTCTCCTCCAAGGGATCTTCCTGACCAAGGGATAAAACTGGCATCTCTTATGTCTGCTGCATTGGCTTTCTGGTTCTTTACCACTAACACCACCCAGGAATCCCCCTTATTGTCTACATGAGCTCCCAAATGTGATCAGTGCTAGGATCAGAAAAAAAGAAAAAGTACTCTTTTGTGAAATAGTTTCTTGCTGTTAATAGGACAGTAAGAGGAGTTGCACCGGGTGGTGGTGGTGGGGCAGGCAGAAGGAGTGGAGAGTTTAGTCTCAGCTCCTAACGTTGGGGGGTGGTGTGGAAGGAAATGGACTAGAACCATCAACTCCTTTCTACGAACTGTCAGTACAGACTAGGAAAATAATGCTAGAGATGTTAATATTTGACTCCAAGGCTTTTGACTGTGTATGACTGGGCAATGGGGTGGGGTTGGACATGTCACTGAAATTTGCAATTGATGCATGCCAACCATTCTGAGAACTGTATCCTCTGCCTGTATGATTTAACATGACAACCAGATTACATTTATACAATTAATTAATGTTTGCTTGACCACTTTTATCCAATTTCTTTCCATAGCACATAAAAGAGAACCTGACATAAATTTCTCTTTCAAAACAATTGACTTAGCAACTGCTGACCTTCTGTTCTGTCATTCTAAGGATTGATTGGATATTGTTGAATTGTTTCATTCTACAGTAATTAAACATAAAATTAATTATGCTAGTAACCCATTATTTCTCTGAACCAAGGACTAAGTCATTTGTTTTCGCTTGGTTACTCTGAGAAGCTGCCATCAGATGAGCAGGCAAAAAGAAAATCAGACTGTTGGAAAACGGAAACTAAATATTTTTAAGGCACATTTTAATGGCAAAAATATAATCTGAAAGCTTCTGATTTCCATATGCATAACATATTGAATTTGTTTAATGTAATTTAAGCCATAAATTTCTTACCTTATGATTTGGTCATTTAAATATTTTCTCAGGTGACTAATCATTTAGAAAACATGTCAAATAAGAATATATGTTAAGAAAGAGAGATGGATGGATAAGACCAGAAGCATCACTAAAGTCATCATGAATCTCTAATTCTCGATCTGGTTTGCTGCTCAACCGAAATGAAATTTAGTTCACGAGTCATTTTCTTTGTTGGTTTTGTGTAGAAAATGCTTAAAATTACCCTGATATTATGAGCATTGAATCTGGTGCTGAGAGGCACACAAGCCTGACAGGACTAAATTATCAAAATGTATGTGTTGGGAGAAACCAAAATAGGTTTTTGTGGTTTTCATTAGTGCAGGTTATATTAATTTAATTAACATGATTGAAGATAATATCACTGGATGAGGGCAGCAGATATCTAGCATTGACCTATTGCTCACCCGTAGGCTATAAAATGATGCACCTGACAAATAGGTATCCAGTCTCATATATTTAACATTTTGGTTAAACATTTTTATATATATTTTTTGCTATGGGCTTCCCTATGGCTTTGGGGTATGCTGGTGCACTTCATTAGAGAAAATTCTTGGTGTTTTTCAAAATTCATGACTATCAACAGCATTTGAAATATTGAGCAGATTTTTGTATTGTATGTTTTCTATTATTCAATATTATTATTAATATTCAAAATAATATATATGTTACATGTATTATAGTTATGTTAAAGTATTTGTTAATCACTCAGTCATGTCTGACTCTTCATGACCTCCTGGACTGTAGCCCACTAGGCTCCTCTGTCCATGGAATTATCCAGCCAAAAATACTGGAGTGGGTAGGCATTCCCTTCTGCAGGGGGTCTTCCTGACCCAAGGGTCAAAACAGTCTCCTGCATTTCAGGCAGATTCTTTACCGTCTGAGCCACCAATACTTTCTGCAATTTGGACTCTCCTATATCTATTGTTTTCTTTGCTGTGTACCCCTTCCTTTCATCTGGCAACTGTAGCTCTTCCATATGCTGGAATCTTCTCCTCTCCTGCCTGTGGTTCTAGTCGGGGCTGTGATCTCTCACTCTTCTGGCCACAGGGATAGGCAGGGAGCCCAAGAGAACAAATTCACAGCCCTTTACAGGATTTGTCCAGTTGAAAATTAAGAGGAATGTTCTGTGGCAAACAAGTTGTCTACTGATGTTTATTTCCCCCCTTTTACCTTATGAACAAAGTCTTACTTTTTTTTTTTTTTTAGCATGGGAATGTTCCCAGTTGAAAATCCTCCTCTCCTCATACTGTCCTGGAACCACAGATGTTCTTAACTACCATATGTGGCCAGTGTGATAAAAATGGAAATCAGCTGTATGGGGCTTCTGGAAAATGATTGTCCTGATGAAAGGGGTCACACTTAGCTGACAAGTGGCTTTTGCCCTCACTCCTCTCCCTTCTACTGGAAACTTGCACCGAGTGATGTCTTCAGCCTGCTCAGAACAGTGGAGTAGTACTTGGGAGGACCTTGATTCTTTGAGAACATCTCAAGGATCTGCAGCGGCCTGAGTCTGCTCACCTTCATAATTCTTGTTAAGTCAGAAAAAGAAAACCTCTATTTACTTACCTTACTGTGTGTGAGTTGCCGTTACATTCAGAAGGACACGGTCCTAATGGGTATGGTCCTTTCCCTATGTTAAGGCTGCTTACAGAGAAGGTCAGGGAAGCCTGGAGTGCTGCAGTCCATGGAGTCACAGAGTCAGACATGACTGAGCGACAGCAGCAGAGAAGGTCAGTCTAAGCAAATGAAGTCAATCCACAGGAGAAAGAGTCGAGAGATCAAGAACAAGGCCAGATATTTAAGTCTCCCCTGTGCAGAATTTCTCTGAAGCCTGGGGCTATGTTAGATGAACCAGTGGAATCCTATTCTGCCAAGTTTCTTAAAGTTTGGTTTCTTCCTGTCCCTCACAAATAACAGAATTTCTGAAGATATGGAAATAAAGACAAACACACTCTCCATTCAATAAATATCCCAAACCTACTAGCGCTTCCCTTAGCTCCTGTCTGTCGGGACTGGAAGGAAGAATTGGGGCTCTTGATTTGATGGTGCTTGTTGAGGGAGCACCATGAGGGAATGTCGCTTTACATTTCTGAATCTCAGTTTCCTCATCTTCAAAATAATGGGAGTGGATTGGATGACCCCTAAGATCCTTTCAGTGCTAAATCACTATGATCCCATGATAGTTTTCCACAACATTAGCTAGGAACTTAAGTATGGAATACATAAATCAATTGAAGAGAAATGCAATTAGAGATTTCCCACGAATGCCCGCTTCTACAGCTTAATAAAAAAGAAAGAAGTCAGGGAACAAGTAAAATTTGCTGTAGATGTAGTCACACAGGTCCAAAGTGTTTTTGTCTAGGAAGTTGATATTTACAGAGTGAAGGAATAAGATAGCTTTTCCTGAAGATTAAATGACTTCTAAGCATCAACTCTGAGATTTGAAGAGGACTTCATCACATACTCAAAACCATCATAATAACAATAATTACTGCTAGCTATGTGCTATGAACCCTGCTTGGCATTTTGCACCAATTATCCCATTTCATCCTCATAATGATGCTTTCAGATATATGATCATATTTCCATTTTATAGCTATTTATTTTATTATTTTAGTTATAATCTGTATAAGTCCCCTTTTGAAATAATTGGAGCTTAGTTTTTTTTTTTTTAAATAAAGCAGGGAAATCTGAATACCAAAGTTAACTCCAAAGTTATTTCTCCATTTCTCATTACACCTTAAAGGAAATCATAAGTTTCAAAGGAAAAGTTGATTGGGAGTTAATTGTAGAATTGCATCCAAAGCAATTTAGTTTATTAATATACCACTACAAGAGAGGCTTTTTCCACTACACAGTCAGGTGAGTTGAAATTCAGAGACACTCATTGAAGCAAAGTTGTGTTGACCTGGGAGAAAATATGGATGGCCAAAAATTTATTTACAAAATTTTCTTGGTAACAAATGTTGAATTTGACATCAGTTCAATTCAGTTCAGTTGCTCAGTCATGTCCAACTGTTTGTGACCCCGTGAACCACAGCACGCCAGGCCTCTCTGTCCATTACCAACTCCTGGAGTTTACCCAAAATCATATCCATTGAGTTGGTGATGCCATCCAACCATCTCATCCCCTGTCATCCCCTTCTCCGCCTGCCCTCAATCTTTCCCAGCATCACGGTCTTTTCAAATGAGTCAGTTCTTCACATGAGGTGCCCAAAGTATTGGAGTTTCAGCTTCAGCATCAGTCCTTCCAGTGAACATTCAGGACTGATCTCCTTTAGGATGGACTGGTTGGATCTCTTTACAGTCCAAGGGACTCTCAAGAGTCTTCTCCAATACCACAGTTCAAAAGCATCAATTCTTCGCCGCTCAGCTCTCTTTATAGTCCAACTCTCGCATCCATACATGAATACTGGAAAACCCATAGCCTTGACTAGACATACCTTTGTTGACAAAGTAATGTCTCTGCATTTTAATATGCTGTCTAGGTTGGTCATAACTTTCCTTCCAAGGAGTAAGTGTCTTTTAATCTCATGGCTGCAGTCACCATGTGTAGTGATTTTGGAGCCCAAAAAAATAAAGTCAGCCACTGTTTCCACTGTTTCTCCATCTATTTGCCATGAAGTGATGGGACCGGGTGCCATGATCTTAGTTTTATGAATGTTGAGCTTCAAGCCAACTTCTTCACTCTTCTCTTTCACTTTCATCAAGAGGCTCTTTAATTCTTCTTCACTTTCTGCCATAAGGGTGGTGTCATCTGCATATCTGAGGTTATTGATATTTCTCCCGGAAATCTTGATTCCAGCTTGTGCATATTCCAGCCCAGCGTTCTCATGATGTACTCTGCATATAAGTTAAATACGCAGAGTGACAATATACAGCCTTGACGTACTCCTTTTCCTATTTGGAACCAGTCTCTTGTTCCTTGTCTAATTCTAACTGTTGCTTCCTGACCTGCATACAGGTTTCTCAAGAGGCAAGTCAGGTGGTCTGGTATTCCCATCCCTTTCAGAATTTTCCACAGTTTATTGTGATCCACACAGTCAAAGGCTTTGGCATAGTCAATAAAGCAGAAATCGATGTTTTTCTGGAACTCTCTTGCTTTCTCCATGATCCAGCGGATGTTGGCAATTTGATCTCTGGTTCCTCTGCCTTTTCTCGAACATCTGGAAGTTCACCGTTCACATATAGCTGAAGCCTGGCTTAGAGAATTTTGAGCATTACTTTACTAGAATTTGACTTAAAAGCCATCAAATGGCTTCTTTCCAGACCATCGGTTTTGAAGGGAGACACAGCTAACATTTGTTGAGCCCTGTTCGTGAGGCAGGCATTGGGCGAAGGTCCTTTCTACACTATATCACATTTAATCTCCAAGGCAGCCCAGGGAGGCAGGTAGAGTTGATTCCATTTTCAGAAGAGGGACAGAAGGATTAAATGACTTGCTGAAGGTCACACAGGCAGGGAACGGTGGATGGGACTCTGAATCCCCGCGTCTCACCTGCCACTGGCCACACTCTCATAGCTGGTGGGAGTATGGTGTGTCAGTTTTCCAAGTTCCATGATGAGAACCATGGAAAAGTCCAGAGGTCCAGTGACAGAAGGCATGTGTCAGCTGCTGATTGTGACTGGTTTAGTACTCTGAGATGGCAAAGACTTGAGGATGAAGTGTTTAACCTGAAGAAAATTAGTTGAGTGTGCTATATAACACTAAATCTGTTTTCATTCTCCGAAGGTTTTCTCGGGAAGCTCCAAGCCTATGTTGAAAGCAACCTTTTGCTAGTTTTACTGAGTTGATGTCTGGACTTTTTCTTCCAAGGAGATAGAGGTAAACCTCTTGATTTGGTGCTTCCCTAGGGCCTCCCTCATAGCTCAGTTGGGTAAATTATCTACCTGCAATTCAGGAGACCTGAGTTCGATCCCAGGAGCCTAGGATCTCAAGAGCTGGACACAATTTAGCAACTAAACCACCACCTAGCATGGGAAGGGCTTCCTTGGTAGCTTAGACAGTAAAGAATCTGCCTGCAATGGAGGAGACCCAGGTTTGATCCCTGGGTTAGGAAAGATCCCTTGGAGAAGGGAATGACAACCCACTCTAGTATTCTTGCCTGGAGAATTCCATGAACAGAGGAGACTGGTGGACTACATTCCATGGGGTTGCAGAGTTGGACACGACTGAGCGACTAACACTTTCACTTTTAGCATGGGAAATAGAAAATCAGAAAAGCATCTTGCCCTGGTTGATTTGTTCTTATGTCTCAAGGCAAGCGTATAAATTTAACTCTTTCAAACTTTCATGCATTGGAGAAGGAAATGGCAACCCACTCCACTGTTCTTGCCTGAAGAATCCCAGGGACAGAGGAGCCTGGTGGGCTGCCGTCTATGGGGTCGCACAGAGTTGGACACGATTGAAGTGACTTAGCAGCAGCAGCAGCAGCAATGTTATGTGAGTCTGAAACCCTCTCCTTGAAGTGAGAATAAAAAATCAGAACAATTTTATATTGCTCTATTTGGGGAGCAGAGAAAAAGAAAATATTTAGTTATCCCTGGTTGCCAAAAGGTAGTGGAATGGGTTTGGGTATCTCAGAAAATAGCTGGTGCCTCTTGTATCATCTCTTTTGTCTTCCTCTCCATTCAAGTAAGGTCTATAATTCTTAAAAACCTTGAGGGAGACAGATAACAAACACTTCCTCTTAGTAACCCTCTGAGCCCGTCTCAGTGCTTAATAACCATTATGGAGGGACATTTCCCCTCTAGAGTAAACCTAAATCATTTTCATGCAGGTTAATTCCATTTCCTCTCTTCTCTCCAGTGAGGGGGAAGAACAGCTGTTCACTGTCTTCTTCAGAGTAGAACTGAACACACCTGAACACAGAGCCATCCACTTACCCTTGGACTTTCATCATTCAGGCAAAGTACACTGGGCATGCTTAATCATGTCTGACTCTGCGACCCCATGGATTTTAACACATCAGACTCCTCTGTCCATGGGATTTTTCCAGGCAAGAATACTAGAGTGGGTTTCCATTTTCTCCTCCAGGGTATCTTCCCGACTCAGGGATTGAACCCACATCTCCTTTGTCTCCTGCATTGGCAGGTGGCACCTAAGAAGCTCTTGATAACATAGGTCATTCTCAAAGTGAGTCTCTGAGTAGAAGAACCAGCATCTTCTGGGAACCTGCTAGAGATTCAGATTCTCAGGCCCTACCCCAGACCTGCTTCATTAGAACCTGAGGGTAGGTCCAGTCACTGGGGCTTAAGCCTTCCAGAGGATTTTCATGCTTCTTAAAATTTGAGAACTACTAATACAATAGTTTTGATCAGACATGTGTGATTGTTACTAATAATAATTCTAGCAATTCATAATGGTTTTTTAAAAGTTTGTATGGATGTCTGCATATAACAATGAATTCATTTATGTATTTATTTATGTGAGACATTGGCTGACAGCTGTTTGTAGGTTTCTGTGTAATCAGAGTCATAGATCTGTTCAGGCACAAACGTGCAGAGCTGACATTTTGGTTGTGGTCACCTGGGTTTATGTCATGCGTTCAGCTCATACAAATAACAGAAAATACAGGTGGGGACAAAGAAAATGGGGGGACGGAAATGCTTCAAACAGATAACCATTATTTTCTTTGTGTTTTTTTTTTTTCTCAGACTTTGTTTCTTATATACAACAGAGAAAAATTCTTCCAAAAGAAATCATGCTATGCAGTCTTGGTATTCTTAAGAAATATGTCTTGAAAGCTTGATCAATTTATATTGAGGTTGATTCACTGGTATCTTTCCCTTGGCTGGTTGTGACTGCAAATATATTTTTAGAAAGATTATTCAGGTTTAGGAGTAATTTATACCTATGAGATATGGTAAAATTAACTAGAGAGTCTGAGAATAGCACCCTTGGTTTTGGCTTTATGAGTGTATAATTGGATCAAACCTTGAAGAATTCCATACAGAAGAATTATAACCTGAGGAATTTTTTAAGTTTCTCCTAAACATTTTACCTGCAATGCAGGAGACCCGGCTTTGATTCCTGGGTCGGGAAGATCCCCTAGAGAAGGAAATGGGAACCCACTCCACTGTTCTTGCCTGACCATGGACACAGGAGCCTGGCAGGCTACAGTCCATGGGGTTGCAAGAGTCGGACATGAGTTAGCGACTAAAGAGAGAGAGAGAGAGACTCTCTTCTCTGAGTGCTTGCCTTGTCCCTCTCCAGTGGCAGTTCCTCCTTCCATATTCAAACATTTTAACTGATGTTGTTGCAGTTCATATGCAGTTTGTAGCATCTCTTGTTCTGAACTTTATCCTTTATAAAAATTTTAAATCAATAAAATATTAAGCTACCGTTGGACTATGGAGGACATTCCTTAACTCTCATTAAAGTTGAGCTGTATTAGAGGATCTTTTCATTGCTCTTCACTCAGTCTTAGCTTTGTGGAGCTTGGCTGTACTCTCGAGAGATGAATGCCTTGAAATGTTACCCAAATCTCTAACTAGAGTCTTGAGAATTCACAGATTGTTTTGCCTGGTCAAATAACACCTTTTCCTGAAGAGGCTGAGCAAACATATCCAGGTTGGAAGAGTAGGGGTGAGAACGTTTTCCAACATGGGTGTACATTTGCTGTCAAGGCATCTTTGCCAATTCTGTGCTCTTGGGTATGGATTGTGTCTGTTTAGTTCACTGCTGTCTAAAAATACCTAACTAAATTCTAGCACAGATAGAGATTCAGTGAATACTTGCTAAAAGATTGAATGAAGGAAAATATTTTCATGACTGTTTCAATGAGGCAACCAGGAATGCTGGTTTAAATGACAGCTAGAAGGGTATATGAGAAAGCTTCTCAAAAACTTTATAGAAAATTTAACCCAGATGCCCATTTTATTCATTGCTTAAGGTAAGCATGTCTATTAGTAAAACAAACAAACAAGTCCACCAGAAATATTTGTTTGGCCATCTCAATTCAGGTTGTTAAGATATTCCAAAATATGGCATTTATTTGCTCAGCTCCAACTCTGGGTAATAAATATTTGCCAGGGTAGATGTAGCCTAAATATCCAACAGCTTATTTAACAAAATAGTTTGCTTAGAATAATCAAGAGTTCTCAAAGAACTATTTGTTACAACTAAGGTAGGCTATTAAAACATGAAGCAGATTATGTCCTTTGCTAAACCCTTTGAACTTCTAAAACTATATTTTTTCATGTATTTCACACATTTGCAAAATTTTTTGCTTTTGCATATTCTTCTCTATTTTGTTATGGTAAGGCTAACTAGAAAAAAACCTTATTCTACCAGTTTATTTCATCTTCCCATGCTGTCTACCTTAGGATGTAAAATGTTATTTTCTTTGAATAAAGTAGAAAAAAGATCTTATTTTCAAACTAACTTGGAAAGGTGTACATTAAAAAAAAAAATTCAGTCACTCCCATAGCAGATAGTTTACAAGTAGTAGCTCATTTAATATTTATATGAGTTTGGTATGACTATTATCATTTTGTAGGAGAAAATGAGGCACAGGGGAGTTAAGTAACTTTCTCAAGGCCAGACAGCTTCTACCTAGGAAGCAGAAAAACTGGTATTCAAACATAGGTAGTCCATGTATTATGTAATGTACTGAGAAGATTTTTCTGAGATTATTGTTCTGTTTAGACCATCCAAGGTCATTGTCTCCAACCCTGGGCTTAAGGTAGAAAGGTTCATGTTTGATGATTTATGAATTAGGAGCTGCAGCAACTGTCCAGATTGTCTATTTTCCTCATATTTAAAGTGATGAGTTTAAAAATCTGACTTTGTAAAGGATAATCATTCTTGAATTGGGAGGGGAGTGCTTTTTCTACTATTTAAATAGTGGTGTTACAGGAGTGATTGAATTTATTGAAAAAAATGGGCTGTTTTGTATCTGAATTCCAATATTTTATTTTTTTCTAATGGAACTTTACTTCTCAAACGGACAGTTGAAAGCTTAAACTAGAACGAGAATGTTTGCCTAGAGGATGAGACGGTTGGCGGCATCACCAACTTGATGGACATGAGTTTGAGCAAGCTCTGGGAGTTGGTGATGAACAGGGAAGACCAGTGTGCTGGAGTCCATGGGGTCACAAAGAGTTGGACATGACTGAGCGACTGAACTGAACTGAGGATGCTTGTATATGCTTCCCCTCTTCTCCTTTTGCTTTATCCCTTTGTCTGACTTTGTACAAAGTAAAAATGCCAGGAAGAGAAATGAAGAAAGTGATACTATTAAATATAGCACAGGTGCTATTTTCATAGATATTTGTGGTACTGGGAAGTTTTAGCTCTCCTATTTTTGTATTCTCTGTGAAGCTTTTTACCATTTTTTCAGAGATGTGCATACTGCAACAGTACAAGATTACTAGGGAAAGGAGGGTTATTCACTTTACTTGTGCTAGGGAGGAGAATTTAGTGAAAGAGAAGGGGAAAGAGTGAAAGCCTACTAGATCAGGATCTGTCTTAACTTGGTGTTCAGTTGAATAAAATTTTTGGAGTGAAGGAGTAGAGTTTTCTGATTTTATTTATCTTTTATAGTGACTCTTGTTCAACTTTCTTATAGAATAATAGAAGCAAAGATAACTGCCATGAATCTCAGCTTCCCCAAGACCAGAACTTAATTTAGTAGCTGGCCAAAAAATTTCCCCAAGTAAAATCTACCAATTCTATTTTCAACTGAAGTTGGTAAGAAAATACAACCCAAATAAAGCATTGAACTCATAAGGCATTTTTTATTTTTTTAAGAGAAAGTAAGGTTTTATGTACTTCAACTTGCAGACTTTAACACTGCAAATTCAGGTAGCAAAAGGTTGGAGCTTTTCAACTCAAGTAAAGAAATAAAACCTTGATCCTTAATATGCAGTGAAAAGATGCACATAGTGGAAAATATTTTCCAATTGCTGATTCATTTGCCATGTGTTAACAGAGATTGTTTCATAGTTTCCAACCAGTCATTGAAGTTAGTTTTGCTTCCTTCTCTTACCTTAGCAAAAATATTCTAAATTGATACGTAAAAGCCCCATATCCTTTTGACTTCTGACTGAGAGTTGAGACATATTGCAAACAAGCCATTAAGTCCTGTCTATTGAAACTCATGACAATACTCCTTGCATACATATACCTTTAAGGTTATGTGAAAGTGGTTAATTCATCTCTCTGTGATGATCTTTATTTTTCCTTTTTTTTAAACATAATAAAAAAACAAACCTAGAGTTTATTTTTTTAGAGTAATATTAGGTTCACAGCAAAAACTGAGCAGAAGGTAGAGAGATTTCCCATATACTTCTTTTTAAAATTAATTTTTATTGGTGTATAGTTACTTTACAGTGTTGTGTTAGTTCCTACTATACAGCATAATGAATTATACAATGAAGTGCATAAGGAATAAAAATGACTAGAGCCGGCACGATCTTGGATCAAGTGACCTTGATTTCAGATGTAATGATTTCCATTGAAGAACCACATTCGGGGCAAGTCGAATGCACATGTGCATGGTCGTGCTGAGGAGGAGTTGGTCAGGAACGGGGAGGATGGGGGTGGGTGGAGTGCAAGGCAGTACAAAAAGAGACCACAGTGTTCTACCAGGCGCTGCTGGTGTTTTCAGATTAAGATGGGGGATTAAGGAATTTTACTCAGCAATTTGAGATGCTTTGTTAGGGGCTGAGGAGATTTGAGCTGCTTTGTTCTCAAACCACATGTTAGTGAAAAAGCAAACAGGCACTTAATCCTGACAGACAGCAGAACTTGACATCAATTTGCCCCTTGGGAGGTGACCAGGAGTTCCCTGTGACGGGCTAAAATGGTCAGGCCTTGTTTTTCTGGAGCGTAATGCCAACATTCCATTCTAACCTGTGTTTCTCAGCCGTGTGGCCATAATGTGGATGGTTGGACTGACCCAGAGTGTCTTGATATTAGAGACCCTCCCATTTTTTTTTTTCCTAAAAGCTAACAACAACAAAAAAAACTTTTAAAGGCAAACAACCTCCAAGGTGCCAGATACTTAAACAGATTTCAAACAGGTCTAATATATTGGCCACTTAGTTTTGAAAAGAAATTTAGAAAAGTTGAGATTCTTTCCTTTGGAAAATAATGGATAGTTTCTTTTCGCAATAGGATCACAGGACAACGTATCCATTCTTGAGCCTATATATGATTGTGAAATAAACATCAATGCTTAAATAGAGTTTTGAGGGAGGTTCTACTGACTCACCAGTCACTCTGAAGTAATGTCCTTCAAAGTCACTGAAGTAGGACGAAAGCAAACAAAATGAATGGGAAAGAAATTAATGACTTCTTGAATTGGATAGGATACATTACTAAATTTAAGTGTACACAGTTAATACAGTCTGGCACATAAGCTGAAATTGTGGTATAAAAGCTAATTTTTGCCATCTTGAGTTTGTATCACCCTTAATCCATTGACCTAAAATGCACTTTTAGTAGGCTATTGATTTACTGAACTTTGGCATGCATAGGAAAATCATTTAAAAAATCTGAATTGAAGCAGAAAATTTATAAAGCATCTTTCAAAACAAATCTTATTACATTATAAAGATTTTTCTGGATGAATATTCAGCTAATCAATAACTCCTGTATAATACTCTGGTAGAATATGAAAATCTGTTACATCTTAATAATTAAAAAAACAAGTTTTGTCACCAGTGGAAGGCTGTTACATTTTTGCAATATTTACACACATGACTTTGAGCTCAAATTTGAGCTTTGCTCCTCCAGTTCCTCCCCCACTCATATGAACTCAGGAAAATTTATCTTCTTATGAACTAACTACTCACTACCAATGTCCCTCCACAGTAACATTGTAGGTGATTTTCTCCATTCTGCTATAAACTCACAATTTTCTTTTAATTATTTTAGGATTGATGGGACCCTCTTTATGTTTAAATAGCATCAAACTCATTTTCAAATGAGCAAGAGCATCTTGTATAAGGAAATTAGTATCACTTTGGATTACCAAAAAGAGAACCATATTTGAGGGTTTAATCTGAAGAAAATTTACCTTTGCATTGGCCAACGGGATAAATACATAAAGGGCTTGTATGTTTAGTTGCCAATTCTGAAGACCAGAGATCATTTCCAGTGTTTTCTATGTCTTTAGTTGTTTTTTGCAAGTAGCAGTGGGAGAGAAATCTGAGATTTAAAATACTTCAAAGGGACACCCATTCATTCATTTCTTTTAAACCAGTCTGTGTTAGCCTTAAATAGCCTTTAAATTGTGTTGCGCCTCTTTGTTTTATGAAGGTTTACCTGGCATTTTATAAGGATCAAATACAGGGTGAAACTTCAATCAGAAACACAGTATTCATTCATTTAACTCTAGTACAGTAGAGCAAATTCAGGGTGACTCGAGGGACACAATGTCTTGTAAAACATATGTACTTAATATAAGGGTCATAAAACTTATTAAATTAAAAGCTAGGTTAAAAATAGGAAGAAAATTTATGCTGCTGTCTAAAATAGCAATAATTTCCCTTTGGCCTGTCCCTTTCCAAGTAATATGGATTCTCGTTAGGAGGGGAAAAAAAAGCCAACTTATGAATTCTTCATTTTGTAGGACCAAATGCAAATCTCTTTTAACTGCAGCATGCATTTTAATGTGCAAGTGATATGGCAGAAAATAGAGGAGCAAGAAGATAAGATGCTAAACCTTGAAAAGTGTACCTGTGTCTGGGTTTCAAGGAGACTTTGTTCACAAGTCTGAACAACAAGCCCTTTAGTGTTAGCTTGTGTCTAGGGAGAAGAGCTTGAGGAATATGAGGACAATAGAAACAGTGTCTAAAAATAGTTGAACTGGCTAAGTAGCGGCAGTACGATGGAAAGCAGGGTGGAGAACATGGACCACACATTGATGCCCATTCAGCTTACAGCAAGGTGTCTCTGGACAAAACCTATTCTTGTTCAAGCAAACTCTGGGGTGTTCAAAATCCATGGAAACCGAGCATTTGAAGTCAAGATTTTTTTACAATTGAAGTATGGTTGATTTACAATATCATGTTAGTTTCAGATATACAGCAGTGATTCAGTTTTATATACATACATACATACATATATGTGTATATATATTTACATATGTATGTGTGTATATACAGGAGAAGGCAATGGCAAGCCACTCCAGTACTATTGCCTAGAAAATCCCATGGATGGAGGAGCCTGGTAGGCTGCAGTCCGTGGGGTCACTAAGGGTCGGACATGACTGAGTGACTTCATTTTCACTTTTCACTTTCACACATTGGAGAAGGAAATGGCAACCCACTCCAGTGTTCTTGCCTAGAAAATCCCATGGATGGGGGAGCCTGGTGGGCTTCCATCTATGGGGTCACACAGAGTCGGACACGACTGAAGTGACTTAGCAGCAGCAGTGTATATACATACATACACATACGCGCACATAGAATCTGCCTGCCAATGCAGGAGTTGCAGGAGACGGGAGTTGGATCCCTGGGTCTTGAAGATTCCCTGGAGAAAGGAATGGCAACCCACTCCAGCATTCTTGCCTGGGTCATACCACGGACAGAGGAGCCTGGTGGGCTACAATTCAGGAAGTCATAAAGAGTCAGACATAGCTGAGTGACTGAGCAGCACATACACACACAAACATGTATTCTTTTTCAGATTCTTTTCCCTTATAGGTTATTACAAAATACTAAATATAGTTCCCTGTGCTTGTTGGTTATTTATTTTATATGTGTGTGTGCTCAGTCGCTTCATTCATGTCTGACTTTTTGCAACCCTATGGACTGTAGCCTGTCAGTCTCTTTTGTCCATGGGATTCTCCAGGCAAGAATACTGGAGTGGGTTGCCATGCCCTCTTTCAGGAGATCTTCCCGACTCAGGGACTGAACCATGTATATGTCAGTCCCACCATCCTAATTTATCCCTCTCCTCCCCCTTTTCTCTTTTGTAACCATAAATTTGTTTTCTACATCTGTAAGTCTGTTTTCAAAGTCAGTTCATTTGTATCTTTTTTTTGGATTCCACATATAAGTGATATCCTATGATATTTGTCATTCTCTGATTTACTGCACTCGATATGATAATCTCTAGGTCCATGCATGCTGCTGCACGTGGCGTCATTTCACTCTTTCTATGACTGAGTGATAGTCCATTGTATGTATGTACCACATCTTCTTTGTCCATTCACCTGTCAATGGGCACTTAGGTTGCTTCCATGCTGAAGTCAGTTGATCTCTACTTGTACCCCACTCTGTGGTCTGTGGGCCACAGTGAGATAGAAAATGACACATTACCTGACCCCTCTTTAATCCACACAGCAAAACTATGCTGAGTCTGTTAGAAAGTTTGGCTTCAACGTGATAGCCATTTTCCTAGTTGTGATCCTCAGAATAGCACCTTAGGAATTTGAATCCAAAATAAATATCAGTTTCCTTCTATTGTATTTACACAGATATCTGCAACAAATTTCATCTTCATACAAAAGTCTTAAGGCTGTTGAGAAGGAGCTGTGCTTGGTCATTTATCGGTTTGCTCTTAGACCAATTCCTGCTATCTCCTTGCTCTTTTGTATTTTAGGGAGCTTGAAAGTGAAGTGAAAGTGAAAGTTGCTCTTTGCGTGTCCGACTCTTTGCGACCCCATGGACTTTATAGTCCATGGAGTTCTCCAGGCCAGAAAACAGGAGTGGGTAGCCTTTCCCTTCTCCAGGGAATCTTCCCAACCCAGGGATCAAACCCAGGTCTCCCGTATTGAAGGTAGATTCTTTACCAGCTGAACTACAAGGGAAGCCCAAGAATACTGGAGTGGGTAGCCTATCGCTTCTCCAGAGGATCTTCCTGACACAGGAATCAAACTGGGGTCTCTTGCACTGCAGGTGGATTCTTTGCCAACTCAAAGTATTGATACATTGCCATCTGGCTTCCACAAATGGAGACTCTGAGCAAGGAGGAGGGGAGACTGGGATACCCCAGCCCCTCAACCTCCAACCTGGTTTGGAGGTGGCTCTGACAGTAAAGAATCTGCCTGCAATGCAGGAGACCCGGGTTCAATCCCTGGATTGGGAGGATCCCCTGGAGAAGGGAATGGCTACCTACTCCAGTATTCTTGGCTGGAGAATTCCATGGGCAGAGGAGCCTGACAGGCTATAGTCCATGGGTTTGCAAAGGCTTGGACATGACAGAACGACTAACACTTTCACTGGCAATGACAGCATCTCCTCTGAGGTTCCAGAACCTGCCATCTTCCCTTTGCCCCTTTGATCTAAGGGTGGCAGTGGCTTCCTGCAGTGGTCTCCATTTGGCCTTTCAGTTCTTCCAGCACTTTTGGAAGTAGGTCCCAGTTTAAATCCTTTTGTTGAAGTACCCAGTGATGATTCTGTTTTCCTACCTTAACTGATAGAGCAGTCAATGGCTTTTTCACTTGTAGGTTATTGGTTTAAAAGGTAAGAGATTCTGTTTGAAGTCTTCAGGCTCTTTTTGGCCATTGGTAGACTGCTGACTCACAGTAGTCATTTTGGTAACTGGCTCACTCTTTGGTAGACATGAAACAAACATGTTCGAAAGTCAAGTGAGGAAGTAAGAACCATGGAAGGGACTTACAGGATGTATATTTTAAGGATGTAAGAGAAGGCACATTGATGGGCCATGTGGACACACTGTTGACTTTGGCAGACTCCCCTTAGCTGGATAGCACTGAAAATGGAGGCTTCTGTCCTAAAACCCTATAATCCATTTTTCTTTTGTCTTTGAAGTCTTTTTATTTTTGAAAATTTTGCAAGTATCAAGATAGTGTAAAAATAGCCTTGTTTGAATTAAGATAAGCAATTCATACATGCACACTCAGAGGCCCAAACTAACTTTGATCAGTAGCGTGCTAAGCCATTTCAGTCGTGTCCATCTTTTTGCGACACTATGGACTGAAGCCCACCAGGGTCCTGGGAGAGGAACTCTCAAAATCATGAATCAGTTTCTTTCTCTCTTTTTCCCGCCTTCTTTTGCTATGTGATCCTATTCCCCAACAAAACTAAATGTTGGTTTCCATGATAAAACTTCATGGGCTGTTGTCTTGACGTGAGTGTGCCCAAATAGTTCTAAATATCCAAACCCCAAACCAAATAGCTTTGCCATTCAAAATACCATCTTGAAGGCTGACATTTGCAGAGACCTTGGGAGTGAAAAGTTTGGCTTGAAGCTCAACATTCAGAAAACAAAGATCATGGCATCTGGTCCCATCACTTCATGGGAAATAGATGGAAAAACAGTGGAAACAGTGTCAGACTTTATTTTTTTGGGCTCCAAAATCACTGCAGATGCTGATTGCAGCCATGAAATTAAAAGACGCTTACTTCTTGGAAGGAAAGTTATGACCAACCTAGATAGTATATTAAAAAGCAGAGACATTACTTTGCCAACAAAGGTCCGTCTAGTCAAGGCTATGGTTTTTCCCGTGGTCATGTATGGATGTGAGAGTTGGACTGTGAAGAAAGCTGATTGCAGAAGAATTGATGCTTTTGAACTGTGGTGTTGGAGAAGACTCTTGAGAGTCCCTTGTACCGCAAGGAGATCCAACCAGTCCATTCTAAGGGAGATCGATCCTGGGTGTTCATTGGAAGGACTGATGCTGAGGCTGAAACTGCAATACTTTGGCCACCTCATGCGACGAGTTGACTCACTGGAAAAGACTCTGATGCTGGGAAAGGTTGGGGGTGGGAGGAGAAGGGGACGACCGAGAATGAGATGGCTGGATGGCATCACCGACTCTGTGGACATGAGTTTGAGTGACCTCCGGGAGTTGGTGATGGATAGGGAGGCCTGGCGTGCTGTGATTCATGGGGTCGCGGAGAGTCGGACACGACTGAGCGACTGAACTGAACTGAACTGAACTGGGAACATAGCATGTAGGCTTTGATTCTGTTTCTCCAGTGGCAGCTGGGCCCAGTCCAGGCTGCTCTGACACTAACATTGTCATTGGGTGGCATGAGTGGAGCTGGAGGGGACATTCTTCTTGCTTTTAGCCTTAGAGGCTTTCGGCATCCATTCAGAGTTCAAGAAATTCACACTGGTTTGAAACATATTTTCATCAGGCTCTTAGTAAGGCTTGGGAAATCTTGAAAACAGACTACTCATTTTGGGGAAGTCTTTCTTTGAACCCACCAATTTTATGAAATTAAGCACATTGTTCATTGTGTAATTATAAATGAAATATTAGAGAAGTGGACTAATTATACACAATGCACTCAAGCCCAATTAAACTAGTGTCTGTGGTGAATGTAAGAGTATTCTCTTTCACTAATAAGAAATACTGTCTGAACAACAGAGAATAAAATCGTTAAATTGGATATGCTGTAGAGATTATAAATATCCTATTAGCATATAAAATGAGGATTAACCTTATTTAATCTCTGCATGCCAGATCATCAAAAGTCATATTGAACTCCAGTAATGTTGCTGCATCCAACCTGCAAAATAATAATAAAAAAACCTCACTATTAATAAATATGCCTCACTAGATGCTATTCTTATGTACTAAATTAAACTGTTGGAGACACTCAAGTATTCCCATAATTGCTTAACAAAATGGCAAAACTACTTTTACCTATTCGTTGTGATATGATGGCTGATTCAGATGTATGTCATCCTAGTGGCTGGAAAAAGTGTGTCTCCCTGGCTGGGCAAATTAGCCTACTTCCAAATAAGTAAAATATACAATTCATCCCAGCTAGCACCACAAGTGACCTTTTGAAAATGTAAATTAAGTGATTGCACACACCAGGGGTGTGTTGAAAATGAAAATGTACGTGTTGGAGACATACTGCCACCACCGCTTCAAGTATTAATTGGCAGACTGAATCCAGCTTTCATGTTTTCATTGGAGTCACAGGAAATTCCACTTGAAGATACTCATGACTTGTTTTTGTGATAAATAATCAGAGTTGGGCAGAGAAACCTCTGGAGTTTAGCAAGAACAAGGGGTTTTTCAAATTTTTTTTAGAAGTTGATTTTTTAATAAGTAGGGGAGCATTCATATTGTCTAGTTTATTTCTTCTAATAATTATGTCTGTTTATAATATTTACATATATAGTTACTATTCTCTGGGTAAGCCCTGAAAAATAAACACATGGAACTTATAACTTGACAAAATGATCCTGGCAGAAGAAGGTACTAAAAAACGTAGAGTGGATTTATTAGCACAAATAAGAGGATGCATGGTGAGTATTGGTAATAACCAGGCAGAAGATGGCATAGATGATCATACAGTAAGGAAGACAGACAATTCAACACTGTACTTTAGAATAAGAATTACTCAGTGTTCTGAAGAGACAAGCTAACTATTTGGAACTGAGTGCTCTAGAGTTGAAATTGAAATGAAAAATGAAAGCTCTAGAATACAACTATATTAAATGGCAAAAATAGAACAGATCAAAATACCCTAATGGCAAATCAATAGGTAAGGCAGTATCAGTCATGCCCAGCTTGAATTCAAATTCAAGTTATAACATTAAAAATATTGGCTATCTGGTGTCACAAGTAATCAGCAAAGTTGAAGACAGTGTTTGTATATTCCTTTCCTGGACTGTGATCTTTCACAACTCAAGGACAAAAATCTGTGAAGGGGGTGGTGGCCAATGAGCAGCTCTTTGTTGGAATAGAGGGAAAGGCACTGAAGTCAATCTTTCTTCCTCTCTCTTCCCTCCTTCTGTCCCTTTTCCCTTCCCTCCCCCTTCCTTCTTTCTTTCCAAGAGTTCTTGTTTATATTCCTCCGAAGATTTGATAGCTGTTTTTCTCTCATTGTGAAAATTTTCAGGAGACGGGACTATAAATACATTTATAAACATTGAGAATGACCGTGGTCATTCAGACTTCATGTTCCTAATTAGGTGCATTTATTTTAAAAACAATCAACATGTACACATTTTCCTTGGTGGAACCCTTCCTCTTACTTTGCTTAGGTGGTCTTGCCCAAGAAAACAAGTTTAGTCCAAATTTCTGTGAAAACTCAGAATGAAAGAAACTAAGAATACACTGGAGGGAACAGGTCCAGAGGGGCAGGGCAGTGCATACTGTCCCAGCCTCTGGGCAAGGACTGAATCCAGTAATACAGAAGGGTCTGAATGGGAGGCTAGAATTGGAAAACACTCATCAAACACATGAAGTGAAATGTGATTTGATTGCATTATGTTTCAGGATGCTAATGCAAAGCAAGCAAGTTGTATGTGCAAAGAGGAACTATAGTTAACTTTTTTTGTGTCCTGGGACCAAAGCTTGCCAAACCAAGGAGACTTTCTTTCAGTTCAGTGACATCCACTGTTAGGGTTTCTTTCCAAGTTTCTTGGCTTTTAAGACCACTTGCACAATTATATATATATATAATCTTCTGCAGCTACTTTATGATGTGGAGAAGGCAATATGGAATGAGTACAGTGTTAATAATAATGGCTTTTTTGCCCTTTTGGACAAACCAACAATTTAGGAGTTTCAGCTCTTATTTTTGTAGTCCTTAAACCTAATTAAAAACTATCTGTAGGGGCTATTTTTTTTTTTTTTTACAATTTCTTTGAAGTGCTAGGCAACTGAAGAAAATCCTGTGCCTTCAAATTTTTGATGAGATTATGGATTTTCAGTGACAATATCACTTTAAATAGGCCTCCTCCCCCGCCTACACATCTAGCTTGCATAGAGCAATTGAGCCTGGCCTCGTTACATTATGGGTAGATGGTTTGGTTGTGACATGGGATCATTCTGACTTCAGAAAAGCAGTAGACAGTGTCTAGAAGAAAAAAAAAAGGTCTTTATGGAGATGATCAAAAGGGACATAAAGGCAAAAACTGACTTTCACTGAAACAGGGCTAGGGACCAGGCCTCCAGTGTCCTTATTGTAATTCATTGCTTGTTTCTAGGCCCCATGATGGAATTCTTCCATAACAGACAGAGGACTTTGTGAAATTGTAAATGAGTACGACTTCAAGCACTCTGTGGAAATATATTCTCCCCCTATAGCCCATACATTATTTCTGCTTAGTTATGGTGGCTCACATTTCCCGTAAGTATCAGAGAGAACTTAATTCAACTCACACCGCATCACTTTAAAATTGTGCAGCTCTCTTAATCAACCTTTGTATCAGCCACAAATGTGCTGTATGACCTAATTTGAAAATGTCTCAAAGTGCTGACTCAAACTGTTAGTGAATAAAGGCTAGTCATTACCATTATGACACTAATGTGATGCAAAATAAAATTGAGTTGCATCAGCTGAACATTAGTTTGCAAAAATATTAGTGATTGAAGCCATTTTCTGTTCATATTTTATTTATGCTTATATATGTATACATATGCATATATTTATTTATTTTTTGAAACAGCCTTGTGACAAAATTTTTAAGTGTGGGGAAGGAAGTTTCATTTTTAACACTGACAAACCCACCAGATTAAAAGTAGATCATGTGTACATCATGATCCCCTCTCTATAAGATGAAAACATATTGTTGCTGAATTCTTATTAAAATATTTATATGCGTCTAAGCAATACCATATGAAAATTCTCATCTTCCCCTGTACTTTGGTGGCAGTTTCCAATTTTTTGACAACTGTGGCACTACTTACTATTTTCCATCAATCATAAATTCTCTGATTTTTGGAATAAAGATTTGAAATTCATTTCTTTTGTGGATCCTCTTTCCCATTTCCTTGCTGCTGCTGCTGCTAAGTCACTTCAGTCGTGTCCGACTCTGTGTGACCCCATAGACAGAAGCCCACCAGGCTCCCCCTTCCCTGGGATTCTCCAGGCAAGAACACTGGAGTGGGTTGCCATTTCCTTCTCCAATGTGTGAAAGTGAAAAGTGAAAGTGAAGTCGCTCAGTCGTGTCCGACCCTTAGCGACCCCACAGACTGCAGCCCACCAGGCTCCTCCATCCGTGGGATTTTCTAGGCAAGAGTACTGGAGTGGCTTGCCATTGCCTTCTCCGTCCCATTTCCTTACTTGACCAAAAAAGATTTTTTTGACATAGAAATATGTACTCTTAATAAATGTTGGTGATACTACTTTTGAACAAAAGTAAGTAGGATATGGGACTAGAGATTATTTAGCTTTACCCCTTATTGATAATACTTTATAGAAGGAAGCATAAATTACTTTATACTTATATAGTTTAGATTGTTCTGAAAAAAAAAATGCATGTGCTTATTTAATTCTAATACATCCTAGAGGTAGCAATGGTTTCCACCTATAAGCTGATAATTAATAATTGAAAATAAATGAGCATGACTCCATTTTTCCTAAATTTGGGAAATTGTCCCAATAGTTAACTGGAAATTCTGCACTGGATCCCATTTGGGGGTCTCCTGAATCCTGAAAATTCTGAACATACAATTTATACATTAGTGGTCAAATATTTCTGATTTTACTTATTTAACAGTGAGAACAAGCCAAGCACACAAATACCCAGGAGATAGATTGTGCTTTAAAATTTTCAAGGACAAGAAGTTTTGGCTATCAATAAATTACTTAACCTTCAAGTTGAGAGAGTATATATCTTCATATTTTATCACTATAAACAATCGGTAGAAGATACAGATAAAATGCTGGCAAGCTTCGTTAATTCACTTTTTAGAAAAACAAGTAAAACCTTAAAGCAAGATGTGTAGAAATTTGCTACTGCATGATACTTGAGTATTTTAGTCCATTTTACATTATGTAACATGTGGCTTGGACTGTTTTTATGACCTATGTTTTATTTCCACATGAAGATAACCCAGATTTTTAAAAAAGTAAGTTTGAAAAATTTCAAAATGGACTTGCCAAAACCAGCACTCAGAAATACGGGTGCTTTCAACCACATGTACACAGGCACACTTTCAGTTTAACTAAACAAGAGGATCATGGTTTTTTAGCTAAAATACAATTGTTCTTAATTTTAGGTTGGGGGGCAGCAAGGTATGTGGGTGTGATGGCTGCAAACGGATTGCCAGCCTCTTAACAGTTCATCATTCTTAAATGATAGAAGTGTAGCAGCACCCTTCTGAGAAAAACCTTTCCTGTGGATTTTACTTTGTCCATGCCAGGACAAATTGCGTGCTAAGTTGGAATAATTCTGAGATGGAAGACACCTCCATGACTGTCCTTGGAATACTGAGGAGCTGACATTCCTCTTTGGAAGATGAGGGGAGAATGCCCCCTACCCTCTTAATTGATGATTTACCGTGCTCTCCCCTGAGGCCACAACTGATGATCTGTAAGCTTGTTGAGTTTTGAAGCAAATACTAAATATAATCAATATATAAAAATTAAAAAAAAAGAGAGAGGAAAAAATGCAATGAAAATTTATGACCTTAACATTCCTTCAGGGTCAAGCAATTTATCAAATTCTCTCACTTTCTGGTTTCAATTACACAGCCATTGTGGAAGGAACTTATTTTAGCAGGTTCATTTGCCTCAGTAGGGAATACAGGACTTTGGCCTAATGCTTCACCTTTAGTGCAGGCCATTTGAGCCTTAGAACAAATACCAATCATCACTCTTTGGGAAAAAAGAATCTGCATCGGCATGGCCTATTGGAATGGGGTTTCTGTCAAGGTAAACGGTTGTCGGCAATGACTGTGGTAGAGTGGCGATAAATCCCATTTTATTGCTGAAAAATTCCAGCTTCTCTCCATGCCTGACAGCTCCCACATTCTCATACCCATTTGGGCAATTTCTGCGCTCTGTCCATCTGGTTCTCATTACCTCTCAACCTGCCTGCGTCTGATCCAGAAAAAGAGCAGGTCAGAAACAGGGGAAAAGAAACTGAGGTGATGGACAAAACAGAAAGCAGGGGGTGGCCTTTGGAGGTCGGGGTGGAGGTGAGGAAATGACAGGAAAGGGGGATCCCAGCTTAGGCGCGCACCGGCCGCTGGAAGGGGCCGCTTAGATACATTACAGAAAGATACTAACAGAGCCTGAGCTGGGAAGCCAGGGGAACCCGTATCTTTGGATTCAAGCCTGTCAAAGGCACCTGCTTTGAGGTGGAGGCGAGAGAGAATGTGGTAGGTATGGGTGGATGGGGCTAGATTAAGGGACAGCCCAGTCCATCCCATCTGTCAGGGGCACTGTGTCACAGGGGAGAAAGGCGTCAGGTTCAGCATCAAACAACACGAAGCCTGGAGTCCCATGTACGCAACTGGCACGCTTCCAAACATAGGGATAAAACTGTGCTGGAGATTCAATTTTGATTCAAGAATGTAAGTTTTTTTAGAAGAAGAAAACTCGAGGGCCACGAACAACATTGTCTCCCTTTGTTTTTCAAAGACAATTAATACTTAAAAATGAACTAATAGGCACTTTTATGGGATGGTTCATTCATGGAACGGCAGGACTGGCAGTGAGTGGCCCCCAATGACATATATGGTGATTTTTGGAATTGCTGTGCATTTATGCCTTTGGAAAGTTGGTCTCATTCTCTGAAGCTGAAAACCTTTTGATCATAACAGCTTCTGACCTAAAATTACCCACCATCACCATAAGATGCCTCTTGGGGACAAAGAAATAAATACAGTAAATATTTGATAATAGATTTGAATAACAAGTCCACTTAGACATTATCCTAAATTAGACTAGGATGAAACTGTATAACTTTTATATGTAAAAATATAATTTTTTCTTCATATTTTGATGGGGTTGTTACAGCTAATACTAAAAATTTGGAAAATATATCAAAGTAAAAGTGATGAAATAAATACAAATATTTTTACTGAATAAAAATTTTGGAATCAGATGAATGGTTACTTAGATGGTGGTTGTTTCATCACCTGTTCTGATGGCAAAGTTTGCTATTTTGTCTTAAAACCAGGTATGATAGTGTATTCTTACATATGTTGGAGAACAGAGGCACTGCTATGATTTGCAGGCAGAATCTCTTACTGTAGATATGGCAACATGTCTTAGCGTTTTTTGGATCCCAGGGGTACAGGACCTCAAAATTCATTTTTTCGGTCAGACCCCTAATGCTGTCATGAGTATCTTGGTTTTATTGGCTGAATTCTAGTATCAAGATGATGTGAAATTTTAGTTACTGAGCCATATCTTGCAGATAAGAAGTACTGACTTCTAATATTTAAGATTTAATTTCAAAAGTTTCAAGTCTTGCATGTGTAAGAGAATTTCTATAAAATTTATCTGAAATTGTAAGTAAACTCTGCGTGAGACATTTGAGTGGAAAAAGAGGTCATTTATAAAAATTTTAAGTTAAAATGACTAAAAAATCTGGAGTGAAGTAAATTACAGATGATCAAAAATGGAAGTTTGCTATTTGGTAACTTTAAACTGAATAATTTCCATCAACAAATACAGCTTTGAAACAGACATTTTCATGTGTACATATTAAAAGGCATAAACTTTTGGCTACTACTACATATCCATTAAAATGGCCATAATATATGGCATCTCTAATTTGGAAAGGAATTTCAGATTCTTAGCCAAAAAATCTCATTTGAACTTAACTTTTCAGTACTGTACATATGTCAGGGAGATGTGATCATTGAAACTCTAAAGGATATTTGTTTCTTTTAATAGCATAGCAGAAAATTAATGGCATGGGGGAGGGTGAAGTGACAATTTAACTTGATGCTTGATAGCTGTTTACTTATCATTGTGTGCCCAGAGTTCAGTGTTCTGTAAAAGAAAGCGGGAAATAAAGAAACCACAACATTCATATGACTTTTAGGAAACTTAAGACACATGGAAGAAAGTGCTTAGAAGGCCACTGAGATGTTTACAAAACAAATCATTTACATTTAACTTTTGTGTATGTAAAACCTGGAATGCCTACAAAGACAGAACCAACTTTAGCCATATTTTGGCATCAAAATGGTTAATAGTATTATAGCTTCAAAAGAGCCTATTGGCTCACCCTCAAGGATGCCCTGCAGTTGTTGTTAAAGTCATCAGATGAAGCTAGCCTTCTCAGCTAGCCTTTAGATTTGTCTGCTAACAGTAAAAATACTATAATAAATCGGTAACATATGTTGCCAGGCAAGGAAAAGTGATATAAATAAAGAGACTAGGAGACCCAAGTCAAGTACAATGTGAAAAGAATTTAACTTTCAATCTATTCGTTGGCTAATTACCATTTGAAAAGTAATTTGAAAGTGTTACTGTTATTTGCTTATATTCGTCCTCATTTTTTTTTTTTTCTTTTTCCTCTTCAGATTGCATTCTTACCCAAATTCTCTTCGTGATTGCCTGTTTTGCAGCTTTGGGGTAAGTCCCAGTTTTCCACAACCTTAAGAAAAAAAAAATGCATAACATAAAAGATGCCAAAAAGACTTATGTGTCCTGATGTGTGGGTTTCGTGAAATATACGTGGGTTTGTTTCAGGGGGCGGCTAATGAAATAAAGAGAAGGGGTTTGTTTCTGCAAGAATCCAAGAGCGTGTGAAAGTGTGCATTGCAAACGAATCTCCCATCAGGAAAGCCACCTCTGGAATGGAAATGACAAAGCTTGGAACACACACAATCAATTATTTTCACTAGCATTTAAAATATAGAAAACAAAATCTGCTTTGGGAATTGACTGAATATTTTATTTAGCTTTTTTATTGAGACATCCTTTGAAAAATGGCATAATATAAATAGTTTTACAAAGCAACAATATAATCAATCTCTAAACTAGAATATAAATCAAGGATTTCATTAACTGCTGGTAGCCAGTTTGAATTGTAGTCTTGTCCATAATGCCTATCTATCTATGTATGTCCAAGTTATATTAAAAACCTTTAAATGGCTTTGTAATATCAGCTACATCTAGCTATTATAATAATTAATGGTACTGTTTTATAAATCAATACATGTATTCTTGATAAATTCATATCCAGTTAATGGTGTAATTTAAATAAAAAATTAATGTAATAAAGGACATACAGAAATGGGCAGGAAATCTTTAAAGGTTAAGAGACAAATTTGTCTAAATTCATTTTTAACCTGTTTTGAAAAAAGTTTATATTTAAAATCAGCGGAGATTTACCTTGTTTTTGTGAAACGAATCTTGTCATGTCTAATGGTATCTGGTATTGGATTTGTAAGGTATTTTCCTTTTTTAACTGCTGAGTTTTAATTATATACTTATTGTACTGTTGGGTATTTTACTACCACTGTATTCTTGACTGTTCTTTAGAAAAAGAGAACAAAACAAGCTAAAATCCTCCAACCAGTCATGTATTGAAAATACATGAATGAAATGTAAATGTTCTTTTTAAAAAAATATTACTAAATGAACTGTGCTGAAAATCTCCAAAGTTATACACAGATTTTATTTAGGGGGAAATCTGGCTGATTAGTTCAATGAATTTACATGTGTAAGAGTCCAGTGTTTTTACTGCTTTCACTGAATGAACATCCTAGGAATGTTAGAAAGAAAAGAAAAGAAAAATGTGTTTTAACGCTGTACACGGGTGGAGAAACATTCTACAAAGAGTAGAGTGTATTATTGTTCTAATTTTAGAAATATATACTGAAGGTGTATTAAGGAGATTTGGAAAAACAACTGAATGTTGTAGGTGATCAAATACAACCTTAAATCATTCCAAATAAAATTTCATTCCATTTATAGAGTAAGCATTTTGCACAAAATATCTTTCAGAATTATGCAGACCACTCTGCCCTGCCATTCTCCGTGACATGGTGCAGAAATGTTACTTTAATCCACTGAGCTTTTTCTGACATTTTTCTTAACATTGCTGAGCCTTATTTAGAGCAGCAAAGGAGATGTGTGCAGTTTCCTTTGACACTGATGGGTGTTTCAAAATGTTACAGGAGAGAGAGGGAGAGAGGGGAGAAAAGATTTGCTGCCAGTCACTTCATCAATAGAGCTACAGGAGCAATTACTATTTGTTAAAAGTTTCCATTTCAGATGAAGCTAAATTTTAAAGAAGCCTCATTCCTTTAGAAGAGCTGCTGTCTGGAAGAGGACGGAAGAGAACACACATTAGAGATTACATGTTAACGTGTCCTCAAGTACTGGAATCATTTAAAACGTATTGTGTTTTTAGATGAAACCTACAGCAAAACCACTCCTAAGAGGCTTAATTTAGGTTTTATAGGAAGAACATAAAAAAGACCAGGTTACAGCCACACACTGAAATATGGGGTACATTTTAAATATCTTCATTTAAAAACGTATGTTTATTTTCCCTCCTGGGATCACTAACGTGGGTCTCGACAGAGAAAGCGAGGACATGCTACATTCTTAAAAATTATCTGTTAAAGGGATCACATTCCAAGACAGGTTTGAGCATTTTTATGACTGCAGATAACCTCTTAATTATGTCGCTGCCTTCCACTTGTTAGTCAGAGACAGTCAGCACAGTTAACCAGCGAATGGTTGCCTTTAGAAGACTACAGTATTTTTAAGGACTAGAAACACTTTATTCCTATCATCATATCATTGCATGTATGATTTTAGCACTGCTAGAAACTTACCTGCTTGAAATACCAAACACCAAAGACAAGGTCTTTGTTGCCTGTAATGATGCTATTAATTACTTCAGACTGTGCAGCTCATGAAAAATTTTAAGGGATAGATAATTTTACTTTTCTTGCCTCTCCCTGTCTGGCTCCTTCACCTCTCACACAATTCCTATTTGAACAGTTTTAGTTGTCTTCTGTGGTCACCAATGTCTGAGATACTCAGAAGCCCTTTCAGAGAGCAAGGTGTGAGTGGAGTAAATAAAATCATGTTTCACTGTTGGTTTATTAACCCTCCTAGGTAGTTTTCCTGCCAGCCAACCTGCGTGCTGTTAAGGCCCATAAAATTATGCAATAGTGACTTCTTTGGAGGTTCTTTAATCAGATAATGGCCAGTGTTAGGAGGGAAGGGCCCAGGGCGATGTTGCTGGCACCTAACACTGGGCTTGGTCATTACTTGTCTGGTAGAGACCAATAAATGGCTGATTACTATCCTATAAGGAACCAATATTTTACATTTATCCTAGTTATTTTTTTCTTCTCTTTGCAACTTCCCATAACGACAAGTACTTGTCAAGAAGACCTACGAGCAGTAACCTCACAGGCCCCTTAAAAATTAGAATTTTCCTAGTGTGAAATGATGCCTTTTGTGAAATGGTGAGAATGATTTTGGTTTTTACAAGAGCAGAGGTTTGATTACTTTAAAGCCCATTTCTTTCAGATGTGGAGACCCCTGGACATCATTCCCCCTTCTCCCGTCCCCTTCTGTCCTCTATGACAGGTTCACAGGCTGCAACCAAGGGGTTTTAAAATGCAAATATTTATATTTGAGCTCTGGCAATAACAGAGTCAGTTTGCTTCCTCTGTTAGCCTGTGATAATTGATGCTTCATACCTGGAACTACGTTTCATTTCTCTCTTTACACATGAAGATATTATATAAATAAAAGATAACTTATGGAAAGGAAGCAGCCATTTGAAATAATAATCCTAAATTTGACTGGGTAATCTTTTAAGGCTTTAAGAGTCACCGATGCAGATTTCTACACTTTTAAAGGAAACCTGATTACAACCAGGAAATGTGTGCATTTTTTGAAAGTCTATTGAATTTGAATGCCCAAGTGGGTCAAAAAAGAAAAAAAAAGGATTAAAGAAAGGCAGAAGAGAAAAAGGTGTGAATGTAACATATGCTTTAAACTAAGGTCTTCAACCACATGTTTAGACTTCTTGTTACAACATTACTGACTCTGTATCAGAATATAATTTTTTCATGACCTATGTAAATTGCAAAACAGTGGGTCTTATAAATTGCCTCTCTTGCCTGGGATCCTCATCTTAGAATGAACAGCAGTATACCTAGAAGAACTGGACCCTAATTTCACAACCTCATACAAAGCCAGGCAATTCTTGAGCCAAACAAACAAAGGGGGTGTAAGCGATTTCATTTATTTTGATAATCCTCCTCCTGCACAGGAGCATTTTGCTGTCTTTGTCAAAGTGAATGACAACAATTTGGCCAACTCTCTCTGAGCTGCACTCAACAGTGACAGGCAAATTATCAGAGGCCCTGCACTTCTTATTATCAGAGGAGAAGCCATCAGGGGGACGCATGGAGGATACCTCTCCCTTGTCACTATTTGTCAGTGGGACAAGGGCCACTGCTATGGGTAGCTGACAGGTAATTTCAACAATAACAATTACTCCTATTACTGGTGTCATAAACAATTCGCCCAAGGCATGACAATAGCAAAGCTTTATAATTCAATGCCATATAAATAAATGCCAGCAGGTAACAAGTAATTTAGCTCCAATCAAGCTTTCACCCCAGCATTAATATTGTTATTGCAAGAAAATGGAAAATTGAAAAAATTCAATATGTTAATGAATTAAGAGAGGTTCAAGGGCTAGACAAGAGGGGTTGAAAAGGGAAACCAAAATTATTATGGTATCATATTTGATGCCATGCTGGGGGCCAAACAGCAGTATAATTACTTTAAGATTAAGAAGGGGATCAAAAGTGCTGTTTGCTTCTGACTTCAGACCTGGGAAAAACATGACACAGCCTTTCAAAATCTGCCTCTCTCCAATTTCTGAAGAATAGGAGTAGAAATATGAGAATGTGTATGTAACGTAGCATCTTGCTGACTTTTTGTTCCACCTGAAATATTTCATTGGAAACAGAGGCATGAGTACCAGAGGAACATTTCCGTCTGTTTAAGGAAATCGCATCAGCACCTGCTTCCTTTACATTAAGTCTCAGACTGAAACTATTGTAATAAGCATATTTTTATCTGTGCTGAAGGTAGAGCTGAGAACTCCTCCTTGCTCTCCCTCCAGCTGTCCACCTTTTGGAAGTGGGCTCAAGGATACAGTCCAATCTTCCTCTGTAAAACTTCCTGATCAAACGAATTTGCAGGTTCACTATTTGTCCGGCCAGACAATGTGCCATCATGGTGACAGCAGTAAAAGAATTTGAAAATCTCTAATTAGGGGAGCTGCAGAGCAATTAACGCATGTCAAATTTCACTTCATCAAGTGCCACTCTAATTTTCCCTCTAAAAATTAATGGATTTTTTTTTTCCTTTTGGTATGTGTGTGTGTCCCCTTAAGGCAATGTTGATTCAAATCTGCTCAAGATGCAGTGTTGCACAGCTAAGCATCTTCTTGATTACAATCCGCCACACTTCTAACTGCGCTCATTCTCACTGCCACGGATACTTTGTCAACAGTCAAATTACACCACGCTGATAACAATGCATAATGGTGTTCCTCCTCCGAGGCCCCTGGCAGGAGATGGGGTTCATAAAAATGTGATGTTTTCTTCTCAACTGTTTCTCAAGGAAGTTTGTATGACCAGGTCACTAGTCAGGCGTTCATTTTTTGAAATGAATTCATTAATTTCAAGTAAAGGAGTGAAATGATGGCATATGAAAACAGCTCATTGAAAAAAGGAATCAGAAGAAGAACGAGGAATTGAAAATATCCGTGGCCAAAGTTTTGCTTAAACACTTTGTTCGAAGACATTTTCAAGAGCACTATTCTTGGTTAAATACCAGTTTTTTTTTTTTCTTTTTTCTTTACTTATGGGCTATAAACATTGGAAGCCTCTCTTGAACAGACAGTATTTAGATTATGAGAGAAGTTTGTTTAACTGCCATATTTGCCAGAATCCTCAAAACATCACAAGGACACAGAAGATAAATGACTTTTTTTTTAGGTCAGGACTGTATATTCCAGATAAATGTTGATTCATTTTAACTATTTTTTATCCTAGTTGCTTGTTGCAGATCTGTGTTTGAGTCACCAGTCCATTCGAGGAATATTTCTCACTGAAAAAATGAAAGAAGCACAGTGATTAGATGATCTTACTTTCAGTCTTTTTAGAGATCATTCAGATTTTATGTCTAAAACACAATCAGATCCAGAACAAAAAAGGGGAAATTAAACAAAATGCTCGATGTGTATCTTTGCAGATTCTTCAGGGAGTAGAGAACATTCATATGGATGACATTTCAGTTTTCTCATCATGTAAGTATATTTTTGGTTATGTTTTCTCTAATCATATTTAGTAAAATATCAAATTCATGGAATGTACACTTCATTTTTAAAAGATTCACAGGTTGAGTCCAACTTTTCAGTCACTGACAACTAACTTGAAAATCTAAAATTTGATATTTTGAGGTTTGTATTTCCTAATATCAAAAATTTCTTCCTTCTCATAAGGCATGTTCTAAGTGGTCTATTTCAAACAAAAGAAAATGACATTCCACTTTCAGCTAGCAAATGTTAGATTCTCTCAAAGCTGATTGGGGACTCACTTGGAAGTTTTGCCATTAGAGTCACACAAATTGAATTATATTCATCTTTCCCAAATATCGTTCTTCAAACTCTGTAAATATAGCAATACTAGGTTTCAAGTTTCATGTGACTTGTTTACAAATAAAGATATCTTGAGGGAAGGGAAAAAAAAAAAAAACAAGCACTTTGTACTTCAGAAGGACAAAAACCTGGAACAATCTCATATTAAAACATTAACAAAGGATTGTAAAGGGAAATTTAAAGGGATAAAACTTGATTATATAATGCAATCCAGCAGTAATCAATTTTACCTTCAATATCTTGCTTTTGTTTTCCAAATGCTAAATAAACAATACATAATGCATCCCTCATCAGCCAAACCATGGAGGCTCTGTGCTCAAATAACAGGAAACATATTCAATTTTCCTAACAGAAGACAGTTCATTAAGCTGTGCCACATCAAATAAAACTTTAATTTCTCCAGCATCAGAGTCGCAATGAAAGCAATTGAAGAAGATGAGCCATATGGTACTTCTATCAGCAAACACATATTGCTCATTCCCCCAAAGTTTTCTAATTCTGCTCCCCAGACCTGTGTAATATAGATAATGTGCTCCGAGAGCAGCAACCATGAGCTATCTAGTGTACACTTCTAATACTGTATTTAATGGGAAATAATGAATCATAAAAGCCCAGAGAAGACGGCTTTTGCTAACCTAAATCTCAGCTGTAATTTCATTGTTCTGCGCCTAAGATGCTGTTTGCCCTTTCCAAACAACAGCAGTTGAGCATAATGAGGCTGCCTCAAACCTGGGCTGGCAAAAGCATCTCTAATAGAACCAAGTTTCTATTAACTCCTGAATTTCTGAATTTAATGATGTGCTGATGCAGGCATGGAGATAACCAAGCATGTGTCGTTTCCAAACCCAAAGAAACATTTTCTCCTGCTCTTTGGTCAGACTCCTCAATGCTTTATATTTCCTCCTCCACTCCCTCCTCCCCCCACCCCCAACCCATGCAACAGGAGTGGCATGATTAAAAATGAGGAGATTTTCTTGTTATTAGCAAATTTGACATTTGCCTGATGAAATGCACATAAAATGTGAAAGCTCCACAGTACTCAGAAGAAATGTCTCTGCTCCAATCCAGGCAACCAAGATGAAATAATTTAAGTAAAGGACTGTACATCTTTACTCAGAATGTGCAGATTGGATTATAAATGAAAGAACCAAATATTGCAGAGCTTTTAGAGTGATGGTATTTTGATACATGTGAAGTGTCTAGTGTTACATCTCTCACCTGAACTGCTTTGATTATATTAACCTAAACATCATGCATATGTTCACATGCAGCAATTTCTCTGTCCTGGGTCCAGCCTGTCTTCCTGCAAGAGACTGGGATTGGGGCTTAATTCCTTTGAAGAGAAAAAAAAAGTTTCTATTTCCCACCCCATCCCCCGCCCCCACAAATAGGTTAATGAATTTAGCTTTTCCATTTTTAAAGCTCATCAAATCAGTATTTTCCCAACACAATGCTAATTGAAAATACCATCAAATAACACTGTGGCTATATATGGAAAACATATTTTAATGGTTTTGTTTGTCTTGGTATCATATGAACCAAGGACGGTTGAATTAGAAGGAGACTTTTAAAAGTTAGAGATTGCCTTTTTAAAGCTTATTAAAATCAGCATGTTACATGCCTGTCTCTGAATTAGCTCTACACACTTGATTGCCATCATTAACACTAGTTGTTTGGGTGTTGCTCTGTGGTGGCTCAAAGCGGATTCCTACTAGTTATTAACTTGAAATCTCTTTTCATTGAAATTAAAAAAATAAAAATCATTCTGGTCTGTGGAAGAAACAGTCACCAAAAGAGACAGGCCTGTGAAACTATGAAAAAGACCAACAGGTAAAAGAAGGACAGTCACGTCTAAAACACACTCAGGAAAAATAAAATCATGACAACAACACAGAAGCAGTCCATTGATTATATTTCATGAATGCCTTAAAACAAATGTTTAAACAGTTTTCTGAAACAGTGCAGAAAACCCCTGCATGCTCCACTGGCTTGCAATGACAATGGCCTATTGCAATGTAAAACACGCTGGAGAATAAAAAGGTGCTTTTTGTTACCATTTTATCAAAGCTGTTCATCTTCGAGCTGCAGGCAGCATTTTGCTGGAATTGCAGATATTTCTCTGTCCAGGCTCCTTTGTTTGTGCATCTCATTTGCATATATTTATCTCCAGCTGAGGGTGCTTTCTGCTCATTAAGGCCTCCCTTCCCATTATTTCATAAGCCAGCTGCTGAGAGAGATTTCACCTGTGGTGACTGAGAAAAGAGGGGTGAAAAACTAAATTCTTCATAAAAAGGAAATCTTCTGAGTCTCTTCCCCTATAAATGGGCACCATTTGTGTTAAACAGCCTCTTGTCATGATAGATGCCTCTGGAGGTCAGGGGTTAAAGTTGATTTGAAGGTCAGCAGTAAAACAACAGACAAACCAGACGCCAAACTGGTTCCTTAGCTGTCGGTGGGAGCTGTGGTACAAACAGGTCTTGAACCTTTTTCAACCTCTAATAAAACAGGGGATGAATCTGAAGTGGATCAACCAGGCCCCTGAGGCAGCAGCACAGAAAACACAAATAATATCAATATCAGGCAGCCACAGGAAACAATGGGGCATTTCTCCGTGCTCCATGCATGCTGCTATTGTTTCAAGGGCTGGGGAATTAATTCCACTTATTTATTTAAGGCGTGTCAACTCACTGCCTAAACCTGTTTCAGTGTCAAGATGAATAAAACTTTTATGGCTCATAAAATAGAGCCATTCATCTCAATGCTCTTTGTGGCGCATGTTTTTTTTTTTTTTTTTCTGGCATACTGAGTTAGGCCTCTGCTCCTAAATGGTTACATCTGAACTGTTGCTGCGATCCACACCATATTAGAGAAAAAAATGATTTCGCCGGCAAATGGATCTCAACAGAAATGACACAGAAAAGCATTTTAGCTGCAATGGAAGAGTCCCCAAATTCCTCCCAAATCCTCATCATGCGCTTGCATCTGTTTTGAGCATGCATTATTGACAAAGCAGAAGTTGTGTTATTTTAGGGGAAAGTTAAAAAATGATAGTAATAAAAAGTTAGTTTTCTAGAATATCACGTATTTCATTTGACTTTAACAATGCAACCTGGTTAGGATAGCTGCTTCCCATCCATCACCTTTGGCCCAAGTTCACTGTTATGTACTCAGTTTGCACCGACAGAATAATTCAAATGCCTTCTTTAGCTCTACTGCTTTGAATTTTAATTTTGAACAGAAAATACCAAACATAAATAGAAAATATACATTTCAGCGTATTTTTGGATCATACAATTTTTCAAAGTTTGGTTATAGAGTCAGTTTTCCTTTTTATTTCCAACTCATGACTTTAATAATAATGTAATCCTCATAAACAAATTAACATCTATGAAGTGCCGCAACCAGTGCTAAGCACACACGTGTTCTCATGCAATTGTTAGTGCTAGTTTAATCCAAGTCACACAAACCCATTTAGAATAGTAAGAATACTCTTCAGGATCCAGAGGAAAGAAAATAGTCCAGTCAAGCAATATCATTCTAGCAGATGCTTTCACAGGGAACATCATATGAACCAGATTGCTTGATATTAAAATGAGCGAAAGGAAACCATTCCATAGTATTTCACAAATTCTCCACTCATGGGTTAAATCACGTACACCACAGCTCTCTGCTCTGTTGCAATGTAAATTGATTTGTGGATGAGTCACTTATTGTGTTGTCCTAGCTGCTTTGCTTTGGAGGTCTCCAGTGAATATTGTAGCCTGTATTTATGGATGCCAGATTATTTCTAATTTAGTCAGTCAGTAGGCCAGTTTTTCTGCATGCACTCAAGTTTTTCCAGCAAGTAGATTATTTGAGAGTGGCCCAGACAGAAGTTGTACTTTCACATTTAATTCATGGGTAAAGATGCTGCCCTGGGGGTGTGGGGTTCAGTTTTTGGGTGCCAAGCACTGCTTAAGGGTCCATTGCATGCTCTTTCCCATTTGAACTGGGGCGTGGACCAGAGCTCTGCGTGGGGGTGGTCCCTTTACCAAGCACTCCTGTTTGAAAATGGAATTGCTTTCAAGTGGCCACCAGACCCTGAGAAAAATATTTCAACTCACAATTGATTAGGTTTTGGTAATCTGTGGCAATGTGTTCTCATTTAAGCATGGAGCAGATTTTTCTTCGATGACCCTTTACAGTTTAAAGAATGCAAGCAGTCCTGCTTCACACAAGAAATGCAAGTTGTGGTTGGAGAAATTTTCCAACTTATTGAAGGCAGTTTATATCCTCCTCCCAAAGCATTTTATAGCTCCCTCTGCATCTGAGTTATCAATTTTCTCTCAGACCTTCCACATTACATTTAACCCCACTCCCATTCCCCAACCTAGGCCCTCCCAGTAACCAGCAAAAATACAGTTTACTCCCCCCACCAAGCCTGCACTCATTCTACTTTTGCTCTAATCTAATCACTAATTCTTAAGCTTGGCCAAATAGTTAAAAATGTTAAGTGCTAGCAAGGCCTTCTACCTCCCCCTCATTTCTGTCTCTGTTTATGGAATGGGTCTGCTTTCCTCCTCTTCTCCTTCAGTCCAGGGTCTTCAGGTCAGAACACTGTAAATACACACAGCTCTGGCCCAACCCATAAATCTGAGCAAAGGGCAGGCTTATATATTCAGATAAGCTTGGATGGGGGGGCGGGCGCTTGGAAGGAACAAGAACTAGTGAATCTGATGTTCTGCAGCCATGCTCTTGAGACAAGAACTGAATAGGCCAAGACTCTTTAGTGTGGAGAGGAAAAGATTTTTGTCTTGAAAGATCTTTCCTTATTTCTAACGGATGAGGTTGGCAGGGCTTCCTCCTTTTAATTTTTTATTTTTTTTACTTTTTCCATATTGGTTATACTCATATCCTTACTGAACATATTATCTTCGAGGCAATCAAATTAAACAATAAATTTCATTTATTTGTTTCCGATGTCTTTCTTCCTTCTTAAGTGTATTGGTTTGTGTTTTGAACTTTCTGTATGTATACTGTGTGTGTGTGTGTGCACGCACGTGCGTGTGTATGTGGTGAATGAGTCCTTTTCCCAGAAATCCTATTCTACTGTAATTTTTCAGACCTAAAGGTCTCTTCCTAAGTAACCACGCTGTTAGTCACCACATTGAATCCTCAAATATGTCTGAAGGAGTTGGGAAAGACAAAGTGATAAATATATGCTTACATGGCCTTCAATCTTTAACGTTTCTACTTTATTACCAAGTTCAAGTCTTTTCTGTAGAATTTTCAAATCTCAAAGTTTTCTATGATTCCGGAAAGACTATCCTTCTTGGGTATGTGTCCCCCGTGGACAAATGTCATAATGGAAAGTCTTGAGCAAGGTGGCTATGGCTGACAACATTCCTTCTACTGTTCATCTGACGTGATTCTGCTTCAGAGGAGCCACACCACACACTTGCCTCAGACACTTAGGAATCTAGAAAATGTATGGTGACCTAAAGGGGTAGGATGGGGGAGAGGAGGGAGGGGATATATGTATAATTATGACTGATTCGCGTTGTTGTACGGCAGAAATCAACATTGTAAAGCTGCTTTCCTAAAAGTTAAAAAATAAATTAAAAAAAAGAATCTGGGAAATGTGGCACTTGCTTTGCTTTCAATCAATATTTTAAATTTTATCATGTACATATATAGAATTAACATTTTTTTCACATATAGAATTTTTATCTCATTTCTCCTAGGTTATTTTTTTTGCAAATAAAGAACTGATTATTTTTTTTTTTAAGCCTAATTCATATTCCTCTAAAGGACCTTCTTGGGTTGAAATGTTAGTGACAATTCCATGTAGGTAAGAGAATTTTATGGGAAAATCTGCCAAGAGAGTAACTGGGCTGGCTGCCCAGACTGTTCGCTACATTCTAGCCTTGCCTTAGACAAATCCTTACATGGAAACAATCATAATAATGATTACCACTAATTGAGCACTTACTTTTGGAAAGCAACCTGTCAGGTACTTTCAGTTCAGTTCAGTTCTGTCGCTCAGTCGTGTCCGACTTTATGTACATATTAATCTTTTTTTTTTGATTCTTGATGGGTAGTTTTTTTTTAATTTTTGTTTTTAATTGGAGGATAACCCTTATAATAACATGGCAAATGAAGTATTGTAATCTCCATTTATGAATGAAAAACTATGGTTGGAACAGTGAAGGCATATATCCTGGAACAAAGATTTAAGCTTAGAATTCAAACGTGAGTGTGACCCCAGAGTCCTCGGTTCTGAACTGCCTCAGGCTCTCCTCTTCAGAATGTGGGTCCTGGGGGGAGCGGTGTCGATTTAGCAGGGTATTCTGTGTCTGGGTTGATTTTCTCTGTCCACACCTCTCCTGGAGCCTAGGCCTGACCTTTTCAACAGCCCTCTGGTGTCATGGCCTGGCTATCACAGAACTCCTACAGTCCATATCTAAGACTGAATTCACTGATTTCTCACCCAACCTGCTTCTTTGTGATCCATGTGATATTTCCTGGGAGCACCACTGTCTGTTCCACTCTGGAGTTCAGGCTCAAGGCTCTCTCTTGCTGCCTCAGTTCATTCCCTTCTCACTTGCCATGATCATCAGCTGGCCTGGCAGAGCCATGACATGTGCAGGGGGCATTACTGTCTTACTCCCCGGGTCTGCATCTGGCTCCTTTACCAGCAGTGCAGTATTGCACTGGAGAGGGAAATGGCAACCCACCCCAGTATTCTTGCTGGGAAATTCCATGGATAGAGGAGCCTGGTGGGCTATATAGTTCATGGGGTCGCACAGAGTCAGACATGACTTAAGTGACTTAACACGCATGCACACAGCATTGCACAATGTACTTTACTCCTCTGTGCCTTGATCTTCTCATCTTTAAAATGGGTCCCAAAATACTACTTATTTCATAAAGTAGCCTAGTTCAGACCCCTGGTATTGCTTCACCTAACTGTTACAACAGCCTTCAGGCTGGCTTCTCTCCTTATTGTCATCCAGCTTCCTCACTTCACCAGAGTTAGCATTATAAAATAATACCTATTGTCAGTTCAGTTCAGTTCAGTTCAGTCGCTCAGTCATGTCCGACTCTCCGCGACCCCATGAATCACAGAACGCCAGGCCTCCCTGTCCATCACCAACTCCCGGAGTTCACTCAAACTCATGTCCACAGAGTTGGTGATGCCATCCGGCCATCTCATTCTCCGTCGTCCCCTTCTTCTCCCTCCCCCAACCTTTCCCAGCATCAGAGTCTTTTCCAGTGAGTCAACTCGTCGCATGAGGTGGCCAAAGTATTGCAGTTTCAGCTTCAGCATCAGTCCCTCCAATGAACACCCAGGATCGATCTCCCTTACAATGGACTGGTTGGATCTCCTTGCAGTCCAAGGGACTCTCAAGAGTCTTCTCCAACACCACAGTTCAAAAGCATCAATTCTTCAGTGCTCAGCTTTCTTCACAGTCCAACTCTCACATCCATACATGACCATGGGAAAAACCATAGCCTTGACTAGACGGACCTTTGTTGGCAAAGTAATGTCTCTGTTTTTTAATATACTATCAATGTTGGTCATAACTTTCCTTCCAAGGAGTAAGTGTCTTTTAATTTCATGGCTGTAATCAGCATCCAAAGTGATTTTGGAGCCCCAAAAAATAAAGTCTGACACTGTTTCCACTGTTTTCCCATCTATTTCCCATGAAGTGATGGGACCAGATGCCATGATCTTTGTTTTCTGAATGTTGAGCTTCAAGCCAACCTTTTCACTCTCCTCTTTCACTTTCATCAAGAGGCTTTTGAGTTCTTCTTCACTTTCTGCCATAAGGGTAGTGTCATCTGCATATCTGAGATTATTGATATTTCTCCCGGCAATCTTGATTCCAGCTTGTGCTTCTTCCAGCCCAGCTTTCCTCATGATGTACTCTGCATATTAGTTAAATAAGCAAGGTGACAATATACAGCCTTGACGCACTCCTTTTCCTATTTGGAACCAGTCTGTTGTTCCCATGTACAGTTCTGACTGTTGCTTCTTGACCTGCATACAGGTTTCTCAAGAGGCAGGTCAGGTGGTCTAGTATTCCCAACTCTTTCAGAATGTTCCACAGTTTATTGTGATCCACACCCTCCTGCATAAAAGTCTTTGCTTCCCTGTTGCCCTCAAGCCTAACTATGGAATCAAGCAGTCTTTGTAATCCCCTGCCAACTAGCCTTTCCAGGATCATTTTCCATCATGTCCCCCTAAACAAACTCTGGTGACAAAAGAATTATACATATGATATGCTCTTGAGCCTCCAGACTTCTGACCATGTCATGCCCTCTACCACTATGCCCTTCCTTTCCATGTCTGCCTAGTGATGGGCACTGATCTTGTATGTCTCCGTTCAAAAGTCACCTATTTTTCAGGCAGTACACATTGAGTTAGTTGCGTGTAGAGGGTATTTGTTCTGTTTCAGAATCTAACATGTTGAATAGTTGAATGACAGGCACTGTCGTCGTAATGCTGTAACCACTTGGCTGTGAACACCTGTGGGCAGAGACAGTATGTTTTTCAACCCTGTATCTTTTGTTCTAGAGTCTCACATATAGTGGGACTCCTCCCCCAAATTTTGATTAATTTAGAAAATGGCATTCCTTACCCTAAAAATGACTTAAAGTAAATGTGACTCAAATGCCTGTAATGCTGTTAATTGAATTAAGCCTTGTTAGCTTGAGATGAGACAGTGAACTTGTGACAAAATTAAATTAAAAACTCAAGAGAATTTAGGAACTTGGGATTAACAGAGACAAACTGTGATATATAAAACAGATAAACAACAAGGACCTGCTGTGTAGCACAGGGGACTATATTCAATATCTTATAATAACCTATAAGGGAAAAAGAACTGAAAAAGCTGCATATACATATGTATACACATATACATATACATATAACTGAACCACTTTATTATAGATCTGAAACCAACACATTATAAATCAACTATACTTCAATAAAAAACTGTAGTGCAACTGTATTGTTCTTCCAGTCTCCAAGATGAAGCCATCCTGGTTTTTCCTAGTACACATGTTAAACAGTACATTTTTCTGGCACCTTAAGAAAATGGAAATTCTTTAGAATATCAGTGAGGTCTCTCTGTTTGATATAGCTCACTATCCAGTTTTTGCTTATCTGCCCTTACTCTAGGCATAATATTTTATGGGCGGCAGTGTATGGATAAGGACACAGCCATAGGCTTGGGAGCGGGAAGGCCTGGGTTTAAATCCTGGTGCTGCCACCTACAAGTTGTCTAATTGCTGGCAACAGTTTTCCCAGGGTCTGTCCTCTTATCTGGAAAGTGGGCATCATAGTAACATCTACCACAGAAGGTACTATGAATATCCAATGAGTTAGTGCTTCCACATACTTAGATAAATGCCTGACTTACAATAAATGCTCCATAAAAATGTTAAATATGTTACCCAGTTGGTGTTTAAAGGAGAGGTGCCTGAAATTCTGGTAGAAAAGTGAGGGTGATTTCATCACCAGAGCACAGTGCAGAAAGCTTGGAGAGATGATGAGTTGGCCCGTTCACCTGTGCCAGGACTAGTTATCCATTCAGACACCGTTCCAACACTCCAGCAATTTAGCATTTCATTTTATCATATGACACATAGAGCTATATCTAGGAAAAAACAAATTTTAATTTAGCAGCTAGGGCAGTTGGCTCCAGAATCGTTCTGCCTGGGTTAAAATCCTAGCTCTATGACATGCTGGTCTTGTAATCTTGGGGGAATGCTTTTTTTTTTTAAAAAAAATTTATTTTAAATTGAAAGATAATTACAGTATTGTGATGGCTTCTGCCATACAACAACATCAGCCACAGGTAGCCATATGTCATAAGTTCAAGCCTTCTCATCTGGCAAATGAGGGGGAAAAAAGCCTAATTTTAACACTTTACCTGTTGTAAGAATTAAATGAAAACAACTTGACATGCTTATTATAGTGCTTGTTGCATAGTGAGAGCTTCATATCTGTTAATCCCTGTTTTCTTGTTGAAAGTATCATAATGTTTTAGTATATGACGTGCTTCTTAAATTTACTATGAAATATACAAACCTGTGCCCTGCTTTTTTCATCCAGTGGATGCAACTGAACTGATGTGTGTAGCTCGCATTTCATCAGGTTCACTGCTATATAGCATTTTATTATACCAGCACCTCACAATTAATTTTCTTATTTTTTTATATTGATGGGCCTAGACTGTTACTGGTTGATTTCTATTAAAAACACTGCTGCATGGAACATTCTCATTCCATGTGCTTTGGTGCACATGTGAACGACTGAAAGACTTTCTTTAGGGAATTAAACTCAGGGATGAAATTGTAAGACATGTGAATATTCAAGTTTACTGTGCTGTGCTGTGCTTAGTCGCTGTCGTGTCAAACTCTTTTGTGACAGCATGGGCTGTAGCCCGCCAGACTCTTCTGTCCATAAGGATTCTCCAGGCAAGAATGCTGTCATGGGTTGCCATGCCTTCCTCCAGGGGATCTTCCCAACCCAGGAATTGAACCAGGGTTTCCTATGCTGCAGGAAGATTCTTTATCAGCTCAGCTACCAGGGAAGCCCATTCCAATTTACTAGATGTGGTAAACTCTCTTCTAAGTAGCAGCTCATGAAGGATGTTCTTACAGATGATTTTTACAAATGTATTTTGGATCTTCATAAAAATTACTCTGTCGTAGACAGTCTGCAAGATTTTATGGTTTCAATGTAAAATGCAAATCACTTCCTTCTTTTTGTATTCTTTCTTTCATGTGATCCTCCTGTAATGGCCAACAGAATACCGTAAAAGTGATTGTTGTTGTTTAGTTGCTAAGTCATGTCTGACTCTTTATGACCCCATGGACTGTAGCCAGCCAGGCTCCTTCCATCTATGGGATTTCCCAGGTAAGAATACAGGGAATCCTTCTCAAGGGGATCTTCTCAACCCAGTGATTGAAATTGTCTCTCCTGTACTGGCAGGTGAATTCTTTATCACTGAACCACCAGGGAAGTCAAACTGATGGAACAGGTAACAAAAAACTTGGTTCTGTTTGGGAATTCTTTGATAACTCAATTGGTAAAGAATCTGCCTGCAATTCAGGAGACCCTGGTTCAATTCCTGGATCCAGAAGATTCCCTGAATAAAGGAAAGGCTGCCCATTCCAATATTCTTGCCTGGAGAATTCTCTCCCCAAGAGTCGGACACTACTGAGCAACTTTCACTTTCACATCTCTGTTTGTGGCATCCCTTCTCTTTCTCTTTTGCAGCCTATAGTCAGTATAAAACGAAGTCTATAGGGACTTAAAGAGTTTAAGTTGCCATCTCTCAGTTGGATTATGGAGGGTTTTGTTTTCTTCAATAAACTTTTTCTGTACTATGTAAGTTCTTTCTAACAAACTTGTACTACTTTTATTATTAGGAAAATATATTTAACACCTGGGGAAATTATTATTGATTTACTTTTAGCATTACAGAGAACTGAGGACCACAAAATTCTACCTTCAAATTGGAAAAAGCCATCTTACCAAGCAGATGCCAACAGCAGAGCATCCGTAAAGGTTCTGGATGCTGCTTCAGTTTGGTTGACTTCCTTCTAAATCATCTTGGTCTTTTTGGCACCTGGGAATGGGTTTTGTGAAAGACAATTTTTCCATGGAGCGAGGGTGGGGTGGGGTTGGTTTCCAGAAGATTCAAGTATGGTAGGTTTCCCTCCTATGAGAATTAACGCTGCTGCTGATCTGCAAGGCAGCAGAGTTCAGGTGAAAATGTGAATGATGGACAGCAACTGTAAATACAGATGAAGCTGTGGTTATTTGCGCACCACTCATGGTCTGCTGTGCAGCCTGGTTCCAGCTGGGGACTCCTGTTTTAGTGTACTTATTCTGTTATTTATATTCTCTATGCATTTCCAATGTATACTGTGTTTCTATCTTCATGCTTTATTGATATTGTGTTTTCCCTTTCAGACAATCAGCTCTGTGAGAACAGTGGCTGTCTTTATAACTTACCATCCTTTCCTCAGTCCTAGAGCAGAGTCTAAATTGTTCAGACTACACAAGAAAAAGAGGAAAGCCAGGAGCAGGAAAATCAGTTAAAACAAAGTTCTGTCCCAGGTGAGACTACTGACAATTTGGGGTGCTGGTCTCAGTGCCAGGTGCTACTAAGGACAGACACCAGGTGTCACCTGAGTGCCCAAGTTCTGCTCCAGGTGGAAATTCAGAGACACTTCCTGTGAGGGTGTTCAGTCAGTGCCAAGGAAAGAGACTGGTGTAGTTTTCTGAACTCCAATGGGGCAACCAAGAAGGGGCTTGTGACTGAATCTTCAGAGTTCACAGTAAATCATCATGGCCTCTAGGTTTATTTGAACCATCTAAGACTGAATCACATTTACTTCTTAAAACAAGGAAGTATTTTGTTTTTATCATGTACAAAATACTGATCACAAATACTTCAGGCAATAAGAAAAAATATTACCAGTCATGGCAAGCACTGGAAATTTATAATTTGGTGACTTCACAAAGATCTGATCATTCCAACATCACGTTTCCAATCATTATTTTTTAAGCACTCCATTTATAGGGAATCATGTAGCCAGAATTTATTGTTTGTTTAGATTTTTCCAATGCCCTCATCACTGAGGTCTCTGGTTGCATGTGTAGAAGATTAAGAGATACAATAAACTGAAAAGAATAGACCAAGAAACACATACTAGATCTGGGCCAAACTAAATAAATATGTCTACTTCTAAATCCTGGAGTTCAACAAGAACAAAAACAAACCCTTACATATAAAAGAAGTAAAATTTTCATAAGAAAGAGATTCAGCCTTAATTTGATCTGTTTGCCCAAGTTAAACAGATGTTTAATCTAGAAGCCAGTATTCATAATTATTTTTATATTTTCCAATTATACTTTTGAAAATAATATGGGCCACAAAGAAGCACAACCAAAGAATTAAAATTCCCCCAGATGTGAATTAAGGCCAAGGCATGCGTTTTCAACTCAGAACAAATGATCTTAAAATACCGCTTGCAATTGCTACTAATAAAATAAATATTTTAATTAATAAAAATAATGAATTTATTATTAGTTATAAATTATAAGATTTATATAAAAATTATATTATCTATTATATAATTATAAACTATATATAAATTATAAATTAATAAAATAAGAATGAACTACAGCTAAATGCAACTCTTCCCAGTATCAGGTTAAAAGCCAAGTTCCCTGGGTTTAATTTCTTGTTTTGTGATGGTATACAGATTGCTCCATCTCTTTACAACTCAGTTTTCTCACCTGTAAAATGGGGACAATAATGTTATCTGTCTCTTGGATTTTCTGTGAGACTCCCATAAGTTAATGCATGTGCTGAATACAGAATAAGAACTAAATAAATATTAACTGTGATTATTGAACAGTGAAACAAAGCACCTGCCTATCGTTAGGAATGGTCTTATCTTCTTTTGTTTTGACAAGAGAACACCCTCATCCATCTCTGCAGCTTCAGTCGTTCATATTTATTGTTAGCTTAGATGGTTCCTTTCTTTCTCCCCTCCGAGAATGCATCCCTTGCTCTTCTCTTGGCCAGATCTGACTCACTTTGACTGACTCCTTAATAAGGGTAGGTTAGAGAAGGCAATGACAAGCCACTCCAGTACTCTTGCCTGGAAAATCCCATGAATGGAGGAGCCTGGTAGGCTGCAGTCCGTGGGGTCGCTAAGGGTTGGACACGACTGAGCGACTTCACTTTCCCTTTTCACTTTCACACATTGGAGAAGGAAATGGCAACCCACTCCAGTGTTCTTGCCTGGAGAATCCCAGGGACGGGGGAGCCTGGTGGGCTTCCATCTATGGGGTCACACAGAGTCCGACACGACTGAAGTGACTTAGCAGCAGCAGCAGTGCCAGAAAATGACTCAAGGCTAATTTCTCTGGAAATTAGTGTTTTTTTTTTTTTAAATTTCCTGACACTCTAGAATTAGCAAGAGCACTAGAGAAGACCTGATGAATTTTAGAAATCTATAGGAAAATAAGAGCAACCTTTGCAAATGCTTCTCTTCCTAAAATAAACCTCTTCAAACATTTCTGTCCCAGAGCGCCTATGATGGAGTATCCCACGTGGCTATCACTCTCCAAAAGGGAGAACAAAACAAAAATTCCCCGTGTAAGGATCATATTGACATGACTGTGCATCAAGAAACTGAATATAGCTCTGTTCCCTTCTGGCAGATCTGAAGGAAGAAGCCAGTTGTCAGTCCTGTTTCTCTTCCACTTGCCATGTTGTCATGGCAAAGGTCTGCAGTAGACAGAGGTCTCCAGGCACAGCACAAACCAACGTCCTGGCCTTCAACCTGTGACTCTGTCCTGTGGGCCAGCCACGTCAATTCCCAAGCCTCAGCTGTCTTGGCACCATTATGCCAGCCCAACAACCATGACTCTATCCAAGCAGGGACGTGGTCCAGGTGGCCTTGTAAGGTCCCACCCGACTCTTAAATCTGTGACTCCTTTTACTTGTTTCACTGTGAGAACATTGTAACCTGTCCTCCCAATTGTAACATCTTTAAAATCTAGCCCTTGAGTAAAGAAATCTTCTGCCATGGATTTTCTTCTGAATTTCTTTGCCTGAAGCTGTGGCACTGAAAATCTTCGTGAAAAGAAATATTTCTCTCCTCCCATGCAAGGCTCTAGTCATCTTCTGAAATGCCACTTGGATACAGTTACTTTCCTGGGTAAACTCTTTCAATTGCTCTTCTTGGTGTGCAGTGTGATAGAGCAGTATGTGTGTGGCATTCATATCTTTCATGTGGGCCTGTGCAGTCCACTGCCCCATGGGTACCCTGGGATCTGGCCCTAACAAGCTGGACACCTCCTTTGCCATCTTATCTGTTCCCCATCCCCTGCCTTTGGATGGATTCTTTCCTCTGAAGTTAACAAGCTTCTTCGCTTTCCCTGGTTGGCTAAATCCTTCTCCTCCTATACAATAAACTCAGGCATTGTGTCCTCTGGGGAGCCTTCTTGAACCCCAGAAGGGGATGGGATGTCTCTGCTCTGTGCCATCTGATCCTCCTTGCTTCCCCCTGCTGCACTGTTCATGCTGCGTTATACTTGCTTTGTGGCGTTCCTTTTGCCCACTGGTGGAAGCTTCTGAAGACAGGCACTGGATCTTGCATTTTGGCAAGTCCTGCACCAGCCTAGAGTCTGCTCATGGCAACAAGGTCACTAAACATTTGAAGCCCAGATTTGACAAGATCTTCCTTGTGAATAATTAGAGACACCATAAACCTGGGGATTAGAATTAGGTATGCATAGCTGATGGAAAACTGTTCCCAAATAATTTGGAGAGGGCAGACCTAAGGTGATGATTTGTAAGACTTAGAAAGGGTGGGAAGTAAGATGCAGAGGCCATTGAACCTGAGAATGATTTCTTCAACAGGTAATATGCCCAAATGATTCATCTTTGAAACTGATTAGGTATAAAATTCTGCTTTTTGGGCTAACAGTTCATTAAACTAATATGAACTGTGGGAGGAAAACTTGTCTGGAAGTGACCCCAAATGAATCAAGACTGTGGTATAAACTGCCTAAAAATTTTCAAAAATTTTGCAACTGTGCATTGAGCACCTACTATCAATTGGATATTTCATCAGATGCTTTAAATTCATAATCACATTTATTAAACCCCATAGCATCTCTATGATGTAGGTAATATTAGCCCCCTTTTGTGAACCAGGAGACTGAAGCCAAAACGGAGACTTATGTCACACGGCTTGGAAGAGACAGCACTGATGGGGTGACCCTAAAGGTAAAGGAGTAAAGGAGGGGCATGCATGCATGTTTAGTTGCTAAACTGTGTCCGACTCTTTGCAACCCCATGGACTGTAGCCCACCAGGCTTCTCTGTCCATGGGACTCTCCAGGCAAGAATACTGGAGTGGGTAGCCATTCCCTTCTTCAAAGGATCTTCCTGACCCAGGGATTGAACCCACGTGTCCTGCAATGCAGGCAGATTCTTTACCATCTAGGGGAACAGGGAAGCCCAACAAGGGGCAGCCTCATGCAGACAGTGGTTAAACAGACATGCAAATCCTGTTCTCCCAACCCAAGCATCGAATGTAGCTGTTGGAACCACAGGCTTCTGCCTGGAAGGAGCTGAACCTGCTGGGTAAGCTCAACATAGGCAGGGAGAAGGTCAGACTCTGCATGCAGGTAGGTCTGCTACCAGCCTTGTGTGGACTCAGCCAGACACACTCACTGACTGTCTCCTGGATTCAACAATCAGGTTGGCCGCCAGTGTGACTCTAAATCTCAAGTGTAAAACCAGGGAATGAAGTCCTTGTTCCTAGCAATGGCTTGGATGTTAAGTGACATATCAATGAAACCTAAGGGAGAGACAATGCAATGGTTAATTTTATGTATCACCTTGACTGGATGGTGGTGCCCAGTTATTTGGTCAAACACCTATCTAGATGCTGCTGTGAAGGTATTTTTTAGATGTGATTAAAATTTATTTATTTTTAATTTTTTTAACTTTTTATATTGGAGTATATATAGTGATTAATCAATGTTGAGCTAGTTTCAGTTGTAAAACAAAGTGATTTGGTGATGGACAGGGAGGCCTGGTGTGCTGTGATTCATGGGGTCGCGAAGAGTCAGACACAACTGAGCGACTGAACTGAACTGAACTGATAGATGTATCTATTCTTTTTCAGATTCTTTTCCCAATTAGGTTGTTATATAATATTGAACAGAGTTTCCTGTGCTATACAGTAGGTCCTTGTTGGTTATCCATTTTAAATACAGCAGTGTGTACGTGTCAATTCTGAGTAAAGTCAATTAAGCTCCAGAATTTGGGTGGGCCTCATCTAATGCACTGAACTGAAACTGAGCATCTAATCAGTTGAAGATCTTAACAGCAAAGACTGAGGTTACCAGAAGAAGAAATTCACCTCAAAACTGCAACATCAGCTCTTACCTGAACTTGCAGCCTGCCTCACAGACTGCAGTCTTTCCAGTCCCTACAATTGCATGAACCTATTCTTTCTCTCAATGTCTCTTGCTCACTTTAGTGTCTGTGTGTGTACACGTATGTGTGAGTGTGTGTGTGTGTGTGTATTCTCCTTCAGGTTCTGTTTCTCTGGAGAACCCTGCTAATACAACTGGCAATGTTGAATCTGTAGCTGAAGGGTAGGCATGATGGCTACGAAAGCCACATTCAAGTTTTAGATGGTTCTCATAGGATTGGGCTTATTTCATGTGTGCCGTCAGTGTGGATTATCTGAGATGCCTGAACATTTCGAATGATTTACATAGTGTCTGCTGGCTCTGGTTGGCGCTGCTATAGAAAAGATGCTCATGTTATGGAAAAATTGAATCAGATGGCTGGCTGCTAGCAGTACTTCAAACTATTTTAAGGGTACTGACATTATCTTTTGTTAAATAATTATAATGCACTTTTCCCCACATTTAAAAATTTGTGAGGTTCTCTCATGTCTATTCGGAGAAGGCAATGGCAAGCCACTCCAGTACTCTTGCCTAGAAAATCCCATGGATGGAGGAGCCTGGTAGGCTGCAGTCCGTGGGGTTGCTAAGGGTCGGACACGACTGAGTGACTTCACTTTCACTTTTCACTTTCCACTTTCACACATTGGAGAAGGAAATGGCAACCCACTCCAGTGTTCTTGCCTGGAGAATCCCAGGGACGGGGGAGCCTGGTGGGCTTCCATCTGTGGGGTCACACAGAGTCGGACACGACTGAAGTGACTTAGCAGCAGCAGCAGCTCATGTCTATTAAATTACTAGCACATAGCTGGGCAATTATTATGGAACTGAGTTGAGACTGTAATAATGGCAAATTAAGAACCAAATTTCAACTGAAAATTAACCTGTATTTCTCTATTTTCTTCACCATGCTTTGTCCTTATGTGTTTCTTTTAAGGTACTCCCTTTTATGATCAGCATATTAGTAATGTTCTATTATTACTTGGTTATTTAATTATAAATTAAAATGCATAGCTCACAGGATTTCTGATGAGAACTAAGCAAGAAATTAAAACACAAATGAGAAAATAACCTAATTTGGAAATAACGTTTCTCTGAAATCAATTGTATTGTTTTCACAGAAAGTATAATTGGAAGGAGAAATCTGTCTGTTAAATTTATCCAAAAGAATAAAAGACTTATTGGAATATAAAAAAGTACTGCCTCTTTAAATGTTAATGAACACCAGCTTTATCAATTCTAGAAGGTTTTGCTTTTAGTTTTCCTCCTTCAGTGAACATTTTACTTCCTCCTACCTGGCAAAGAAACATGGGATTGAACCTGAGATTTGAGACCATGGAAATAGCTGATCTGGAAATTTCAAGCCAATTTCATCCCCTTTCCCTTGAGCATGGCTCCATGCCTTCCACTTTTCTCCTTGAATGATCCTGTCAACATTCTTGGTTTTGCCACTGTTGACACAGCCAACCTGTCCTGCCCCACTGGTTAAATTTGCGTTCAGTGAAGAGCAGAGGAGTCCTTTTAGAGATCTGACACCCATCCCTTGGTCAGATCATCTTGCAGGACAAGAAAGTATCATAAGAATCTGAGAGTATTAGCCAGCCTTGCCTTTGATGTTTCCTGTTGAAGACAACTCCATCACACTCTAAAACAGCACTGAGGTAACTGATGTCATCTCTTTGGAAGGGGTGTTCAGCCTTGTAGCATGCCTGCTGGGGCCAAAATTCCCTCCAACAGAGTTTTCAGCCACGGTGTAGCCAAGTGTTGTCCCTGGACTTGCAAATCAAGCATCACTTGGGAACTTGTCAGACATGTACATTCTCAAGCTCCACCCCAGAATCTCTGGGGAAAGGGCCCAACAGTCTGTTGAAAAATTTTCAGGGGGTTCTGAAGCACACTCCAGTTTGAGAACTACTGGTTATAGCACTTCAGTTCAGTTCAGTTCAGTTGCTCAGTCGTGTCTGATTCTTTGTGACCCCATGAAGCACAGCACGCCAGGCCTCCCTGTCCATTACCAACTCCTGGAGTTCACTCAAACTCATGTCCATCGAGTCGGTGATGCCATCCAGCCATCTCATCCTCTGTCATCCCCTTCTCCTCCTGCCCCCAATCCCTCCCAGCATCAGAGGTGGCCAAAAGTATTGGAGTTTCAGCTTTAGCATTAGTCCTTCCAATGAACACCCAGGACTGATCTCCTTTAGAATGGACTGGTTGGATCTCCTTGCAGTCCAAGGGACTCTCAAGAGTCTTCTCCAACACCACAGTTCAAAAGCATCAATTCTTCAGCGATCAGCTTTCTTCACAGTCCAACTCTTACACCCATACTTGACCACTGGAAAAACCATAGCCTTGACTAGACGGACCTTTGTTGGCAAAGTAATGTCTCTGCTTTTTAATATATAATCTAAGTTGATCATAACTTTCCTTGCAAGAAGTAAGCATCTTTTAATTTCATGGTTGCAACCACCATCTGCAGTGATTTTGGAGCCCCCAAAAATAAAGTCTGCTACTGTTTCCCCATCTATTTCCCATGAAGTGATGGGACCAGATGCCATGATCTTTGTTTTCTGAATGTTGAGCTTTAAGACAACTTTTTCACTCTCCTCTTTCACTTTCATCAAAAGGCTTTTTAGTTCCTCTTCACTTTCTACCATAAGGATGGTGTCATCTGCATATCTGAGGTTATTGATATTTCTCCCAGCAATCTTGATTCCAGCTTATGCTTCCTCCAGCCCAGCATTTCTCATGATGTACTCTGCATAGAAGTTAAATAAGCAGGGTGACGATATACAGCCTTGACGGACTCTTTTCCTCATTTGGAACCAGTCTGTTGTTCCATGTCCAGTTCTAACTGTTGCTCCCTGACCTGCATATAGGTTTCTCAAGAGGCAGGTCAGTTCCTCACGAATCTGAATGAGTCTATTTTGGGGTTTTTTCAAAATTAGATGAATATCACATTTTTGTGGAATATTTCCTCAGTAAAGAAAGGCTGTGGTTACATTAAAACAGTGAATGTGTGCACATTTGTGTGTGTGTGTGTGTGTGTGGCATTTGGGGGTAGGAGTGACAACACAAAAGGCCTTGTTCATAGACTTCTGAACTCTTAATGGCAATGACTCAGTGAACAGGGCAGAGATAATTTCTCAGGATTGCCTTCATCAGCTTCTACATCTGAATTCCTTTAAAATCTTCACTTTGGACCCCCAGAGTAGAGAGGGCCAGACTGGGCCTTGGCACAGCACAGCCTCAGGGTGCCCGGGCTGAGGACCCAGATTCACTTCTGTTAGGCTATGTGACCTGGGGCAAGTGCCATCTTCTTTGGGGCATCTGCAAGAGAATCGGTCAGATGATGTCCACTCTGGGTTCAAGATGGCGCTGACCACAGAGGCTTCCTTTCTTCCTGTTACCTCCTTTGTGCATTGAGGACTTTAGTAGAAGAGACCCTCCCACCAAAGACCTCTCCTACCAGGAAAAAAGTTTATAAATTGGATGATTTCTAGGTTCCCTTTCAGTTCTAAAAATCATCAGGCAGGCCTACGCTTGATGTCCTAACTTTGAAGCCTTGTGGTGATGGAGTTTATGCATTGTTTCAAAGCTCTGGAGGCCTCCTCTGAAGATTTGTTTTCTGGTGGTGGGCTTAGCAACTCTGTTTTTTCCCCCTTAATCTATTTTCTTTTACAAAGAACAAATGTCCCCAAGTACAATTTGCACCCAGATTACTAGACTCTCCACTTAAATATTACCAAAAGCTATAATTTAGAAATTCTTTTATCTATTCCAAGCTAATAGCAGTTTTGCATGTCTTTATATTGTTTTCATCTGTTTCCTTAGCCCCCTCCCCTTCACTTATTGTCTCTGGAATACAGGCGGGCTTGTTTAATTTTAGTGCTGAGTGTGGGATATGGAAAAGATTACTCTTAATTATATTACTTATTTATTGAAATGTAATATTTTTGTATGGCTTTCTGGGTTACAGTAGCAGTATGCTCTTTTGTGAGGACACTGCAGAAAGGTTGCAGAGGGGAGGATCTGGAGGAAACAGGATCTACTTTAATCCAGCAGTGATCTTTTCCTCAGTGTCTCCAGACCAACTTTTATTCAAAGAGTTCCTTGAATATTACTCACCCTGCTCTGGTAGTCAACCAGTTCAGTGCTATTCTTTATCCAACTCTATGAACCAGTTCAGCCTCTTCGAAAACAGTCACCATAGGGCCTAACAAAGATTCCCATCCAGGGCAGTTAATGCATATTGAATAGGACTGAGCTGAGAGGGCATTTTTCCTCTTGTTGGCCTGGGGATTACAATCCTGTCTCTAATGAACCACAGTCCGCATGACTTTAAGAAAGCTGTAATGCCAGCAAAGAACATACGATAAATCCTTGGTCAAGCTCCAAGCAAGAAGGAAAAAATATTCCATCTCATCAAATTTCTCACTTTGTCCATAAAATTCTCAACTTCGACTTTCTCCAGATTTCTTTGTACCTGCTGGTAGATCAGGAGTCAGAAGTCCTCAGCTTTGTATGTGGTCCTGCGGCCTAGATACCATACACTGCTCTGTTATGAGAGCAGGGTGGGCTACATGATTCGCTGGGCTCAGAGCGAAACAAAGATGTGAGGCTCTATGCTGGAAAATTATTCCAGATTTAAAGATGATGACTGTAGAGTGTTGAACCTAGCCCCAGGCCCTTTAGAGCTCGGGGAGCTCTGTAACTGTACAACCTAACCTTGGTGCAACCAACCAGGTTGCAGGAGAGTTAAGCACCCATTTTTCTCCTCTCCCTTATTGGGCCCAAGTCAGTTAGGTTTGTTCTCAGAGGTCTGTATTCAATTCTCCCAGTTCAGTTAACGGCCGCCCGCCTTCCACATTTGCTACACATTTGAGACTATCTCTAAGCAACATATATATTTTGGCGCCAAGTAAATCAGACCACTGTTGAGTCCTCAAAGGCCTGATGCAAGGCGTTGGAGGATAGGCAGCCTTGAGGCTTGGCATCAAAGCTGCTCTGCTCCCTCTGAGCAGAACCTCAACTTCATCTCCAACTATGGACTTTTCTCTCCATCTGAATTTGACAAAATCCTTTGTAATTCTGTTTAAATGTTCCAGGGCTTTCCCCCCACTTTTTCAAATCATTGTTATCAATGTCTGCCAAATGTCTCAAATCCTCCTCTCCTTGTCTTTACTGTAAATATAGTCGCAATATTATAGCTATTCATAGTAGGGAAACGCTGCAGCTATCTGGTTTTCTTTATCTTTCTGTTCTGAAAGAATTCCAAGGCTCACTCTATTGGTGTTTATGTAATTGTTCTAACAGGACGATTTTTTTTATATGAAGCCTGATACTAATCGAGCTTCCCTGGTGGCTCAGATGGTAAAGCGTCTGCCTACAATGCGGGAGACCTGGGTTTGATCCCTGGGTCGGGAAGATCTCCTGGAGAAGGAAACGGCAACCCACTCCAGTACTCTTGCCTAGAGAACCCCACGGACGGAGGAGCCTGGCGGTCTACAGTCCATGGGGTTGCAAAGAGTCGGACACGACTGAGCGACTTCACTTGGTACTAATTAATGATCTCTTCCATAAAAGTTTGTCATTTGTCCCCTCTCTCAGTGACATTACCAGTCTCTGATCATAGCAAAAACATTGATTGTGTGATGCTCTAGACTGGAGTTCACAGTTGGCCTAGTGATAACTTGGCCCCAAATGGGAGCATTTGGAAATTGCTGCCTCTAAACCAAAAAGTTACCTAGCCTGCAAAATGAGAGGCAGTTTTATAGATGATTCCTGCCAAGGGTCATGCCACCAGGCAAGGAAGGTCACAGACATTAGCAAATGGGTAGTTTAATTAAAATAATTCATAAATCAGGTTTCGGACTTCTGAATGACCCCTCCCAGGAAAAGTTGACAGACGCACTGAAAGTGAAAACAAAATGTGAAACTGTGTGAACCGTTGCTCTTGGCTGGGGGTGGGAGGGTGGGGGTGGTACACCTGGAGTTTCCATTTTGGTAAGTGGGCGCTTAATTCCTCTCACGGACAGAGTCTGGTAATGGCTGCAGTCCTGGGTAGAGGAACCAGAACACCTGGGTCTGTTTCTCTAATATTTGCTTTTACCATTAATTCCTACATAACTTTGGCCAGATCACTGGACCATTGATTTCAATGTTTTCATGATGAGCACCATGTCTGTCATAATTTTCCTTCATGGGGAGGCGAGTTACATGTAGCAAAAAGAGTCTCTATACATGTTTGAAAGCATTTGTCCTTTCAATGTGAATTTTCCCCTCTAGGTCTTATTGGATTTCTCACTGACTTCTTTGTTCTTTTGAATTGTGAGATAGGTGTCACACTTTGAGTATTTTCTCAGTGTGTAAGCAAATGTGGAGTTAGATTTTGGATCCACATTTTCTTGGAAAAGAAGTCCTCCTGAAGCCTAGAGGAGTGAGGTGGGTGAATTCTTAGTCTGTTAGCCTTCCCTTACTGTCTTGCAATCCTGGTATAAGGATGTCTAGCTGAAAGTGAAAGTGTTAGTCACGCAGTTGTGTCCAACTCTTTGCCACCCCATGGACTGTAGCCTGCGAGGCTCCCCTGTCCACAGAATCCTCCAGGCAAGAATACTGGAGTGGGTTGCCATTTCCTTCTCCAAGGGATCTTCCTGACCCAGGGATCAAACCTGGGTCTCCCATATTGCAGGCAGATTCTTCATTATCTGAGCTACCTTGCTTTATTTTTCTGGTTGAGTGTGCTTCTTTTCTTTCTTAAGGTGTTTTGGGGATGGGTCTGTGAGCTTAATTAAAAAGGTAAAGTGATGGATTTGAGACCAGGGGACTTTCATGTAGATTGTTTTCTCGTTAATAGTCATGCAACTTCTGATAGCAACCACGTTACCATTTTTCCTCTTGGAGAAATGATATTGGAGGGAAATAGCCCTTCCTGCCTGGCTGTAAGTCAGCGAGTGGCCTCCTACCATCTCCCCCTCCCCAACCCCCTCCCCAAAGCATTAGTACTCTTTACAACCTTCCCAGCAAAGCTCCTTCTGCCAGACTGGCCTTCAACCCATCCTGCCACCAAATACACTTTTTTAAAGTGGGACAGTTTCACTTTGTTTCACCAGAAAATAAATCTTTAGTTTAAAGCTTCATAGCTTTTCATCCTTCCCGTGTGACTCTAAATATGTGTTCACTGAGTTTCCATAGGTCCATCAAATTCTTTCTCATAGATTCTTTCCACTTTATATCAATGTTCTCTGCTGCCTTCCTTAACATCTCTTTCTTCAGCTCTTTTCCAACTTGTCAAAATCTTCACTTCCTGGAAGAAAGGATTATACAGTGGAAAGAGCATGCATGGGATCTGGAGGTTTTAGGATCCAGTTTTACCTAGTTTTGCAACTCGTGAGCTGTGAAAACTTGAGGAATCGCCCCTCCTCGGTTTCCATAATTGCAAATGGGAATCATAAAAGGCATTTTTCTCACTGAGAGGTCGTGAGGATTACTTGAGATAATAATACAATGTGAAAGTTATTTTGGGCTATTTGGGCATGTTTACTATTACTATTATGTCTCTGGGCTTCCCTGATAGCTCAGTTGGTAAACAATCTGCCTTCAATGCAGGAGACCCCAGTTCGATCCCTGGGTAGGGAAGATCAGCTGGAGAAGGGACAGGATGCCCACTCCAGTATTCCTGGGCTTCCCTTGTGGCTCAGCTGGTAAAGGTCTCTATGTTGTTTGTATTCTAAGTTTTACTTTGATAGATTTTCGCAACTCATGCAAATAATACATAACCTATTTGTGACAAGTGAAGTGAAAGTTGCTCTATATAGTCCATGGAATTCTCCAGGCCAGATTACTGGAGTGGGTAGCCTTTCCTTTCTCCAGAGGATCTTCCCAACCCAGGGATCAAACCCAGGTCTCCCACACTGCAGGTGGATTCTTTACCATCTGAGCCATAAGGGAAGCCCTAACTTATTGGTAGTTTAATTTTAATTATTGATTCTCAAAACATGTATTAACTTTTTTTAAAAAAACTCTAATTGTTGGTACCAATACAGGCTTTGGCCCCATTTTTTTTTTTTTTTTAACTCAGGGAATTTAGAGTTAAGAACAAAAGGAAAAATTATAAGAAGACACAAGTAGAGTTCAAGTCCTAAAGTATGCTAATTAACACATCTGTTTGCCTTTGGAACATCTGGGAAAGCAACTACATAGTAATTCTCTTAAAAATGATTTATTTAAACATTTGTGGAAGATTCAGGTGTGTGGTTTTAATTGCACAATTAATTAATTATTGGTGAGATTCTCTTCTTTGTAGTAATCAACCTAACAAAATATGCACTGTAGTCTAAATCATGGCACAGAAGAAAATTTACAAATGTAACATCAGTTTTTATTTCAATCCTGAAAGTCTGTTCAAACAATTGTTTTGATTTTAACTAGATCCCCCCCCCTTTTATCATTTCCTTTCCTTTCTTCCTTCCTTCTTTCCTTCTTTTTTTGCTTCTTCCGATTTATATAAACAAAATGTAATAAAGAGAACAATGTTATATGAAAGAAATTAATCAAAGTATATAGGCTGTAGAAAAACAAAAACAAAGGAATGGACAGCAATGATTAATTTGAGCTCTACAAATTAATCCAGTAAACAGAAAAATAAAAAGATTGCTAATATTGTATATCTGTGGGTGTGTATGTTTGTTAGTTTATAAGCAGTCAGACACAAGACTTCAAAGAAGCCTTCCGTTTTTCCAATAGTTGATCAATTTTCTTTGTAATTATTTCTTATTTTTGGTTAACTATTTTCTTCTTGATTTTTACCAGATTTGAATCAACTGACAAATTTTTGAGTTAACTAAATGTGAGCCTGATGTAGTCTTGTGAGTGATAAACGTCATCACCCAGAGAGAACTATTTGAAAGTCACATCTGCCCGATTTCTAATGCAGCTGGTACCTGTAGTATTCTCCATTAGTCTCCCCTTTGAGTGATGATTACAAAGGTTTCTGGTAAAATGCAATTATGCTCTTGTGAAGAGTATATCATATAAAACATATTCATCCATAAGTAATTTATTTGAGTGGGTTCTTAGCAACAGGAGAATGGTACCCTGATCCAGTGAATGTGAGGCTACAGGAAGCTTAAGGGGTAGGGTCATGGCCTGCCTGTGAGAGCAGTTCCTTTGCCTTTGGTTTTGGGACACCTGGCACCCTGAGTGTCTCTGTGGGGACAGGTTCTGACAGGGCAGGGTACCAGAAATGGATTTCACCCTTCATGATGTAGTTTAGCATGATGATAAAGTGAGTAAGCACATCTACTCATCATGGCTAAAAGAGGTGTATAGATTTAAGGCAAGGTTTGTGGCAAAAATACACAGAACTGTACAAAAAAGATCTTCACGACTAAGATAGTCACGATAACGTGATCACTGACCTAGAGCCAGACATCTTGGAATGTGAAGTCAAGTGGGCCTTAGAAAGCATCACTACGAACAAAGCTAGTGGAGGTGATGGAATTCCAGTTGAGCTATTTCAAATCTTGAAAGATGATGCTATGAAAGTGCTGCACTCAATATACCAGCAAATTTGGAAAACTCAGCAATGGCCACAGGACTGGAAAAGGTCAGTCTTCATTCCAATCCCAAAGAAAGGCAATGCCAAAGAATGCTCAAATGACCACACAATTGCACTCATCTCACACGCTAGTAAAGTAATGCTCAAAATTCTCCAAGCCAGGCTTCAGCAATATGTGAACCGTGAACTCCCAGATGTTCAAGCAGGTTTTAGAAAAGGCAGAGGCACCAGAGATCAAATTGCCAGCATCCGCTGGATCATGGAGAAAGGAAGAGAGTTCCAGAAAAACATCTATTTCTGCTTCATTGACTATGCCAAAGCCTTTGACTGTGTGGATCACAATAAACTGTGGAAAATTCTGAAAGAGATGGGAATCCCAGACCACCTGACCTGCCTCTTGAGAAACCTGTATGCAGGTCAGGAAGCAACAGTCAGAACTGGACATGGAACAACAGACTAGTTCCAAATAGGAAAAGGAGTACGTCAAGGCTGTATATTGTCACCTTGCTTATTTAACTTATATGCAGAGTACATCATGAGGAACGCTGGGCTGGAAGAAGCACAAGCTGGAATCAAGATTGCCGGGAGAAATATCAATAACCTCAGATATGCAGATGACACTACCCTTATGGCAGAAAGTGAAGAGGAACTCAAAAGCCTCTTGATGAAAGTGAAAGAGGAGAGTGAAAAGGTTGGCTTGAAGCTCAACATTCAGAAAACAAAGATCATGGCATCTGGTCCCATCACTTCATGGGAAATAGATGGAAAAACAGTGGAAACAGTGTCAGACTTTATTTTTTTGGGCTCCAAAATCACTGCAGATGCTGATTGCAGCCATGAAATTAAAAGACGCTTGCTCCTTGGAAGGAAAGTTATGACCAAACTTGATAGTATATTAAAAAGCAGAGACATTACTTTGCCAACCAAGGTCTGTCTAGTCAAGGCTATGGTTTTTCCCATGGTCATGTATGGATGTGAGTGTTGGACTGTGAAGAAAGCTGAGCACCGAAGAACTGATGCTTTTGAACTGTGGTGTTGGAGAAGACTCTTGAGAGTCCCTTGGACTGCAAGGAGATCCAACCAGTCCATTCTAAAGGAGATCAATCCTGGGTGTTCATTGGAAGGACTGATGCTAAAGCTGAAACTCCAATACTTTGGCCACGTCATGCGACGAGTTGACTCACTGGAAAAGACTCTGATGCTAGGAAAGGTTGGGGGCAGGAGGAGAAGGGGACGACCGAGAATGAGATGGCTGGATGGCATCACCGACTCTGTGGACATGAGTTTGAGTAAACTTCGGGAGTTGGTGATGGACAGGGAGGCCTGGCATGCTGTGATTCATGGGGTCGCGGAGAGTCGGACACGACTGAGCGACTGAACTGAACTGAACTTGGAGACAAGCAGTCCCACCTCCCCTGCTGATTAGCTGCATAACCTGAACAGTTTCTTACCATCTCTGAGCTTGTTTTCTCATCTACCAGATGTAGTATCTGTGTTTTGGGTTGCAATGATGTTAAAGGGGATAATGTTTATAAAGTATGTAATAGACAGCCTGTACTTAATAAGCATCAATAAACTGTTTATATAAATATCTATATTGATATCTAATTCTGTGTTGTTTAATTTGACTTCAAATGTGTATAAGAGAAAAATCGGATTCAAACTTATCCATAAAGACTTAAAACGAAAAGGGACTTACTGACTCATCCAAATGGAAAGCAAAGTCAGCAGGCCTTTGGGTTGGTGTGTTTCAGTGATTTTAGGAATATCACTAAGGCACGCTTACATTTCCTTCTCTCCTTCCTTCCTTTCTGGTGTTAACCCCAAGACTGGCATCTCTTTGTGATTGAAAAATAACCACAAATGCTTCTCAGATCTACCTGTTTCCCTCTCCAGGGAGTCTCCTAAAAGAGTGAGAGATCTTTTCTTTCCAGATCTTTCTGTCTTTGTGATTCAACTTGGTCCATCATGATCTGAGATCTGGGGAAGGGATTATATTAGTAAATTTAGTCTTGAGTCTTGAGCTTCAACCTGATGTCAGCTTTCTCCAATACCTGGGAGTTGTAAAGGGGAGATGTGGCTCTCTAAATAGGGAGACATGGATGATTGCACAACCACAGTGTTGGTGCCACTGTCTTCATGACATTGAAAGTACTGCCAGCAAACGTAATGACTGGAAGAAGTTGTTCTTTCCCCTATAGACTAATCTGGAGGAGATAGGCAGACTCAGAGATCCTACTTTGAGAGGGTTTGTTATCACAGATCTTGTTAAGACCAGAACCCAGGTTTCCTAATACTACACGGAATATCCTCCCACCATACTGCCCTATTTCTTTAGAACTTCCTTCTGTGTCACTTTCTAATGTTACATTTGGGAAAACTGAGTGTCAGAGACTTCAAGGGATGGCTTAAAAGTCACACAACTAGTGAAAGGCAGTCCCTGAACTGAAACTCCTTCCTCAGTCTCCTCAGGGTATTTTATATCATTCCAAGGCCGGGGGACAACCCAGTTACCAGGACCCAGTTTCTTGTAGGAAAATCAATGATTGTTGTCATGAACCTGAATTTGTATTTTAGCATTTTTGCAGTGAAAAATTCCTAGAAGCAATTTAAAAGCCCACCGAAAGGGAAACACATTATATTTGTAAAGTCAAAAGTGAAAGAGTTAGTTGCTTGGTCACATCTGTCTCTTTGCAGGCTATAGATTGTAGCCTGTCAGGCTCCTCTGTCCTTGGGATTCTCTAGGCAAGAATACTGAGTGGGTTGCCATGCCCTCATATTCATTTCTAATTGAGACTGAAGTGACTTAGCATGCATGAATGTAGATTTAAATGTGTTGAGGAACTTTACATATATGTCCATCAAGCTATGGGTTATGTGAAGAAAGTTATGATTAGAAGAACATGGTAGGGAATTCCTCGGCAGTCCAGTGTCTAAGATCCAAGTTCCCAATGCAAGGGGCCTGGGTTTCATCTCTGGTCAGGAAACTAGATCCCACATACTGCAACTGAGATTTTGCATGCCACAAATAAAGATTCTACATGCCTCAACGAAGACTGAAGATCCTGTGTGCTGCAACTAAGACTCAGCACAGCCAAATAAATAAATTAAAATTTTTTTTTTTAATTAAAAAAAAACCCAGAAGAACTCAGTATTGTGTCCCTACTTGTGTATGTATGTTCACATGTGTGTTCACATGCATGTTCACGTGCACAGTGCATATGTTTATGTGTGCCTGCTAAGTGGCTTCAGTCATGTCCAACTCTGTGCAACACTGTGGACTATAGCCCACCAGGCTCCTCCATCCATGGTGATTCTTCGGGCAAGAATACTGGAGTAGATTGCCATGCCGTCCTCCAGGGGATCTTCCAGATCCAGGGATGTAACCTGCGTGTCTTGCACTGCAGGCAGATTCTTGACCAATGAGTCACCTGGGAAGCCCTGCTGCTGCTGCTGCTGCTAAGTCACATCAGTCGTGTCCGACTCTGTGTGACCCCATAGACGGAAGCCCACCAGGCTCCCCCGTCCCTGGGACCCTCCAGGCAAGAACACTGGAGTGGGTTGCCATTTCCCTCTCCAATGTGTGAAAGTGAAAAGTGAAAGTGAAGTCGCCCAGTCGTGTCCGACCCCTAGCGACCCCACGGACTGCAGCCCACCAGGCTCCTCTGTCCATGGGATTCTCCTATATATGTTTATATGTATACTTAAATTTCTTTACGAATACTGACGATATTATAGGTAGTGGTTGCCTTGGGGAAGGAAATTTGGGGATCTAATCAAGACAAAAACATTTTTACTAGGTAATGTTTAAGAGCTGTCACATATATTGTATTTCGACTTTAAAATACGGCTTACAAAAAACAACTCCTCTCCTTGATTTCAGAACTTCGGTATCAATTCAGGTTGTTATGTCTTAGCATTGTGATCTTAGGCAAGGCCCTTCATTTCCCTGAGTCTCCTCTGTGAAATGAAGATGATGATATTTGTCATACAAGATTGTTATGCGAATTGAAAAAGAAAAGTCTATGAAAGCGCTTTGTAAACTCTCAAGGGCCACCCAATTGCTGCTGCTGCTGCTGCTGTTAAGTCACTTCAGTCGTGTCCGACTCTGTGTGACCCCATAGACGGAAGCCCACCAAGCTCCCTGTCCCTGGGATTCTCCAGGCAAGAACACTGGAGTGGGTTGCCATTTCCTTCTCCAATGTGTGAAACTGAAAAGTGAAAGTGAAGTCGCTCAGTCGTGTCCGACCCTTAGCGACCCCACGGACTGCAGCCTACCAGTCTCCTCCATCCATGGGATTTTCTAGGCAAGAGTACTGAAGTGGCTTGCCATTGCCTTCTCCGACCCAATTGCTAGTAAATTACTAAGTTGCAGCATTTTCTCAATGATATTTCTCTTTGTTTCCCCAGTTAACCTCCCCTTCCCCTCCCAGGAAGGATGTCTTTGGCATTGAAGTGTAAATAATCTCCTTAGAGTTTCTAGCCAACTGGAAGCCCTGATGAGGAAGAGAGAGGGAGGAATTCAGGAATCAAGTAAGGTCTAAATTAGTCTATCAGCCTTTTTTCACAACTTGATGAGCATTTTAATTATGGCAGACTTGGTTTTTCTGTATCCTGGCACAACTGTGGAATTGGGATTCAAAGCTTTTTATTTTATTTTCACCTGTCCAGGAAAGATGGAAAGGTGTGATGCCAATTCATTTATCTGGTCAACCAGGAGTTACTGAGCACAGACTGTGTGCTAGGCATTGGGCTAGGTGATCAGGAGAATTCTCCTATCCCTTGGAGTTACAGTAGAACAGATCAGCAAATATTTGTTAATTGACTATTGTACTACTTTAAATTGTACTGTTTAAATAGTAATATTGTACTATTTTAAATTTTAATTGACTGTTTTAAATCAGCATTTGTTTTAAATAGATGATAAACACTTAGGTAACTCCTATGACTGCGGTTACAATAAAACCAACGAATGTATTAGGGAAACACTGACTGTAACTGCCCACCCTGGCCAGGCACCATAACAACCATTGTGGGAGTCATTTTATGACAGAAGGTCCTGGTAAGGAACACAGGACTAATAAGGCACCACCAACTTAGAAGAATTTGGGAATGATCAAAAGAAGATGATAGTCCATATATACTGCCAGCCTCCCAGAATCCTCCTTGTTAGAATTCATCTTAGCTGAGCAATAAGTGCGCCACCAGGAAGGACCCCGAGTCAGAATGATTGGCCAGAGACAACCTGGAAACTAACCTCATCACCATAAGACCTGACACTGAGCCACATGGCAGAGCAGTTCTTTTGGGTTCCCTTGCCTTCCAGCCCCCTCCCAGGTGCCCCCTTCCCAATAAAGTCTCTTGCTTTGTCAGCTTGTGTGTCTCCTTGGACAATTCATTTCTGAGTGTTTGATAGGAGCCCACTCTCAAGGCCCTGGCAGGGCCTCTTCCTGCAACAAATGCATTTCTAGTTCTTCATTGCTGTTATAAAGTCAAAGTGTCCACCTGCCTAGAGTTCATATATACCCATACACACCCCCTGGAATTATTTTCCAAAAAACGGTGATGGTGGGGGCTGTTAGGAACCAGACGTGTGGGTTTTCCAAGGCTTACGTCATGCCCTATAACTGGGTCTTTAAGTTTGATCCTTGGCATATCCAGGCAGGAACAGAGAGCTATGAAAATTAGTGGGAGAAGCAGAACAAGTAGAGATCCCTTAGAGACAAGGAAGACATTTTAAAATTTTGCATTATTGATGAGAATTTTGGAGGAACCACAGATCCTGAACCAGCATGAGATCTTCTTTCATAAAAGACTGTGATTCATCTGCAGCAACTTCCTTCCCTGGCAAACCTCCCCCCACCCCTCCCCGCTGTCCCTAGTCACAGCAGAACTTCACGTTACAGAGCTCAAATTCAAGTAATTCAGGTCCGAAAAAAGAAACCTCTTGTTAGAGCACAGACGACGTTGACAATTAGCCAGGATTCCAAGGAGAAAAAAAAGGAAGGCCCCGGCAAGGTAAACGCATTTGTGTTTATACAGCGTGTGATGTGTTTTGAAGTTTTCCCCAAGGAGAAAGGCCCTCTCTCCTACTTCAAAAGCCATTTTCATGTTTTTGAAATTACTAGAAATTATGGGCTAAACCCCCTTCACACATAATTTATTTCACCCAGTATCTCATATTTTGTGATAACATGCAAATACCATATGTTGCACTTTCTCTTTACGGATGGAGGAGGGAAGGAGGGAGAATTGGCAGAATTATCACTAGGCACTGCAAAACCTTCCAGTGAAGTCCGTATTTGCCATGGTGACGTTTACTGGTTATGGCAGAGCTGATCAAGTGCAGATTTTCCTGCCGCTGAGGCTAAATTGCAAGCTGCTCATAATGCCATCAGATGCTGCCGGTTCTCAGCCAATAAGAGCTTTGGGAAAGCTTCTCTTCCTCCCTGTTCTCTGTGGCAGCAGAGCCCCTGGGCACCGTTGGTCCACACTCTACCATATTTGAACGTGATTGACCTCGTGCCGCACTTCTCTGGAATAAATGTATCTTCCAAGATCTCATGGGTTCCAAATACTCAAACTGGCGACCCTAATGTATTCCCAGAGTCTTCATTTTTTACTTTCCCTTACAGGTATTTATTTTCTTAAGTGAAATGGTCAATATTTAGAAGTATATATTATTCATAAGACTGAAAGAGAAAAAAAAATCACATCTTCTATTTTATTATTCTACTTCATCTGAGGCAAAATGTTTCATGCCAGGCCAAGGGAGACAAAAACACAAAGCCATTATTCAGCTCCTAGCTGCTTCAATCATTTTTGTGCCAACAATGGTGAAAAGATGTGATTTTACAAGCAAACAGGAAGAAAAGGCTTGAACACACCTTGGGAGCATGTTTAAGAAGTTGATTTATGTTTCATGCTGAGTCTTACACCTGCAGTTCAAGCAAAACCCAACTTGGCCGCCCCAAAGAGTCTGGTTTATTAGGTATCAAGGAGTCGCAAGAAGCCATGTAATTAAAACCGTAATTAACTGGAAAAGGAAAGTGCCACCTGAGTTTTGAGAGACTGTCAATTTTATTTCCATTACAGCTCTCCAGCTTCTCCTCTTGGACTCTTTTTTTCTCCCCTTTTGCTTTATAAGAAAACAACAAATATGCACACATGGCATACATCTATTTTTAAAAATACATTAAAACATGTATGAATGGCTACTTCTTCTGGAAAGTTATTACTTGTTTCAGATTTTCTAGGTTAATTTCTTCCTGGAGGAATATTCCAGAAAGGTGCTATGCAGTGCTCTAGTCTTCAGCCATGGGGCTCTTGAACTGAGATGCGTTGTACATGTAAAATACACACCAGACTTTGAAGATGTAGTACAGAAAAATGTAAAATATCTCAGTGATACTTTTAACATTGAATTACTTGCTGAATGATATTACTTTGGGTGTATTGCTTTGTATAAAAATATATTGTTTTCTTTTTTCTATTGAAGTGCAGTTGGTTTATAATGTTGTGTTAGTTTCTGGTATACAGCACAGTGGTTCAGTTACACATATATACATATCTATTCTTTTTCATGATAATTTATTATAGGATATTGAATACAGTTCCTTGTGCTATACAGTAGTACCTTGTTGTTTATCTATTTATTTATAGTAGTTTGAACATATTAAGCAACACTCTTATTGTTTAGTTTCACTTGTTGCTTTTTACTTTTTTGAGCGTGGCTACTAGAGAGTTTAGAATGATGAGTTGGACACGACTGAGCGACTGGACTGAACTGAACTGAACTAGAAAGCTCGGAATGATGTATGTAGCTCACAAGACATTTACATGGGCAGGACTGTTCTGCAGTGCTGTGCTCCCCATGGAACTGGGCAAGGATGCACTGGACATACTTTTTCTTATCTTTTCCACCATCCGGAGGGCTGCGAGGGCCAGCTGGTGTGGAGACAAGCTGCCATCAGCTGTGGGTGGCAGTGTGCATGGGTGCTGGAACATGTTATTAAGGCACATGTTTGTGATCTCCAGATTGTTAACTCAATTTCTCAATAAAAGGCTCCAAGGGAGATATCTGAGCAGCACAAATGGAACTTCCAGGGTCCTTTCTTCTAACTGCCCCTCCTTGACCAACAAAATTTCAAACGCAACATGAAATATGTTAGCACCAGAACACGGAGTGCTAGAAACTTCAAAAGAAGGTACTGAAAGCTGGTTCAAAACCAAGACGTGTGCCTTAATTTGTGAATTAAAGTGCTGATAAAACAATCTTTTGAAAAGGGTCAACTCATTCACATTAGATTCTGGAAACATCCATCTCACATTATTATGCCATCTCTCTGAACCATAATCTTTGAGGGTGATAAAGACGATTTGTAATAAAGATACAATTATATAAGTGTTTTGAAGGTGGCTAGGGAAAGAACATTTTTGCCACTTCGTTTCAGAAATAGGCAAAACTTTTAAAAATCTCAGCCTTCCTCCTTCCCGGACTCATTCAAAAAGAAAGGCAGCATCTCATTTTCCTGTTAACAATGAGGTAGTGACAAACCTATTGATGAAAACTCCCAGAGGAAGAGACTGAAACCACCTTTCTTCAGGCAGAGGGAGAAAAAAAAAATGTCCTTTCCTAGCTTCTTTTCCCATCTCCACAGCATTTTTTTTTAAAGCTGCATTTGTTACAAGGTAAAGGTTTCTGGAATCTTCCAGTTCGGAACAGAAATATGTTGGTGCGTAATTTTGGAAGTGAGCCTGAGGTACCCAGAGCAGATGACACACAGGGCTTAGGTCCTGAGTCAGCTACAAGTCAGCGGGGCACCCCAGGACCATCTGCGTCCTATAAATTACAGTAACGCCGGCACATGCGGCTTGTAAATCACCAGTGAACAGGCTTCACCTTGTGACACACGACATGAACCCTGTTGTATATTCCAATAAACTCCTATAAACCATCTGATATAAACTCCGGATTATGTTTCTTTAGGGGTTGGAATACTTAGATTTTCTTTGCTGGTCTGATTCTTCAATATGTGAATTGAATACACACAGCGTGTTCCTTTCTCTTTCCACTATACTAGGCATTTTGCTGTTTTTCAAAACCAGAATTTTACTTAGTGGCTGACGTGTACAATTTGGTGAACTTTAAAGGACCAATCTTTTTTTATTTTGCCTTCTTTAATAAACTTGTTTCTTTCAACACGACTGTGAATGTCAAAGTCTTTGGTGACTACACAAGGAAAATACGATTTATAAACAGAAAATTAATGGCCAAATTGTCAGTAACCTACTTCACTGAATATAAATAAACTTGCACCATAAAGGGTCATATCGTTAATATGTCTTTGCTGGGCTTCTGGCAACTTACACGGCTGCCTCTTACGATAGGATTTTTGGTGTGTAAGAATGTGAGGAGGAAAAAAAAAATAAACTGGGGATAGAATTCAATTCCATTTATGGCTCATTCATAAATGGTTTGAAGCAACTGTGTTTGGTCAAAACAGTGTTATCCTATTCATTGAGTTCTTCCTCCATCTTTAGGGAAATCCTTTCTGAGGGCTCACTTCTTAAGGTTGTGATAGCTGACTTGCTGACACACAGGTCAAAAAAAAATGTAGCAGAGAAATACCCAGATGAGTTCTCCACAAGATACCAAGCTTTACTTCTATTAGGAAAGATGGTAAATTTCCCCCACGTCTTTAATTTTTTTATATTTATTTTTATTTTTTTATTGGAGGCTAATTATTTTACAATATTATATTGGTTGGTTTTGCCATACATTGACATGAATCTGCCCCGGGTGTACATGAGTTTCCCTTCCTGAACCCACCTCCCTTCTCCCCTTATCCTCCCTCTGGGTCATCCCTGCACACCAGCCCCGAGCATCCTGTAACATGCATCAACCCTGAACTGGCGATTCATTTCACATATGATAATATACATGTTTCAATGCCATTCTCCCAAATCATCCCACCCCCTCACCCTCTCCCACAAAGTCCCATAGACTGTTCTATACATCTGTGTCTCTTTTACTGTCTCGTATACAGGGTTATCATTTCCATCTTTCTAAATTCCATATATATGCGTTAGTATACTGTATTGGTGTTTTTCTTTCTGGCTTACTTCACTCTGTATAATAGGCTCTAGTTTCATCCACCTCATTAGAACTGATTCAAATGTGTTCTTTTTAATGGCTGAGTAATATTCCATTGTGTATATGTACCAAAGCTTTCTTATCCATTCGTCTCTGGATGGACATCTAGGTTGCTTCCATGTCCTGGCTATTATAAACAGTGCTGCAATGAACATTGGAGTACACGTGTCTCTTTCAATTCTGGTTTCCTCGGTGTGTATGCCCAGGAGTGTGATTGCTGGATCATATGGCAGTTCTATTTCCAGTTTTTTGAGGAATCTCCACACTGTTCTCCATAGTGGCTGTACTAGTTTGCATTCCCACCAACAGTGTAAGAGGGTTCCCTTCTCTCCACACCCTCCCCAGCACTTATTGCATGTAGACTCTTGGATAGCAGCCATTCTGACTGGTGTGAAATGGTATCTCATTGTGGTTTTGATCTGCATTTCTCTGATTATGAGGGATGTTGAGCATTTTTTCATGTGTTTGTTAGCCATCTTTATGTCTTCTTTGGAGAAATGTCTGTTTAGTTCTTTGGCCCATTTTATGATTGGGTCTTTATTTTTCTGGAATTGATCTGAAGGAGCTGCTTGTATATTTTAGAGATTAATTCTTTGTCAGTTGTTTCATTTGCTATTATTTTCTCCCATTCTGAAGGCTGTCTTTTCACCTTGCTTATGGTTTCCTTTGCTGTGCAGAAGCTTTTAATTTAAATTAGGTCCCATTTGTTTATTTTTGCTTTTATTTCCAATATTCTGGGAGGTGGGTCATGAAGGATCCTGCTGTGATTTATGTCGGAGAGTGTTTTGCCTATGTTCTTCTCTAGGAGTTTTATAGTTTCTGGTCTTACATTTAGATCTTTAATCCATTTTGAGTTTATTTTTGTGTATGGTGTTAGGAAGTGTTCTAGTTTCATTCTTTTACAAGTGGCTGACCAGTTTTCCCAGCACCACTGAGAAAGCCGACAAAATTCAACATCCATTTATGATAAAAACCCTCCAGAAAGTGGGAATAGAAGGAACATACCTCAACATAATAAAAGCTATATATGACAAAACCACAGCAAACATTATCCTCAATGGTAAAAAACTGGAAGCATTTCCCCTAAAGTCAGGAACAAGACAAGGGTGCCCACTCTCACCGCTACTATGCAACATAGTTCTGGAAGTTTTGGCCACAGCAATCAGAGCAGAAAAAGACATAAAAGGAATACAAATTGGAAAAGAAGAAGTAAAACTTTCACTGTTTGCTGATGACATGATCCTCTACACAGAAAACCCTAAAGACTCTACCAGAAAACTACTAGAGCTAATCAATGAATACAGTAGAGTTGCAGGATATAAAATCAACACACATAAATCCCTTGCATTCCTATACACTAATAATGAGAAAATAGAAAGAGAAATTAAGGAAACTATTCCATTCACTGTTGCAACGAAAAGAATAAAATACTTAGGAATATATCTACCTAAAGAAACAAAAGACCTGTACATAGAAAACTATAAAACACTAGTGAAAGTAATCAAAGAGGACACTAATAGATGGAGAAATATACTGTGTTCGTGGATTGGAAGAATAAATATTGTGAAAATGAGTATACTACCCAAAGTAATTTATACATTCAATGCAATGCCTATCAAGCTACCAACAATATTTTTCACAGAGCTAGAACAAATAATCTCACAGTTTGTATGGAAATACAAAATACCTCGAATAGCCAAAGCAATCTTGAGGAAGAAGAATGGAACTGGGGGAATCAACCTGCTCTATTACAAAGCCACAGTCATCAAGACAGTATGGTACTGGCATAAAGACAGAAATATAGGCCAATGGAACAAAATAGAAAGCCCAGAGATAAATCCACGCACTATGGACACCTTATCTTTGACAAGGGAGGCAAGAATATAAAATGGAGAAAAGACAGTATCTTTAACCAGTGGTGCTGGGAAACCTGGTCAGCCACTTGTAATTTTTTTTAAAAACAGTAGCAACAATCTATATTTTCATTTTTCATGATGAAAATATTTTGTCTCTTAAAGTTCTTCCAGTTCAGTGCCTTCGATGCAATATTAAATTGTTCCTTTTATATCATTTTTATAGGTGTGAAAGTGTAAAAAAAAAAGAGATCATTACTACTTTGTGTGGAATATAAACTGAGTATAAAATAATTCAAAAAATTCAGTTGCTTAGAAAGGAGGTAGAGGATGAGAAACTTTTGTCTAAATTTTATTGTTCTGATGTATTCTACTCAAATTTAGCTGAAAGTTATATGAATTTCCATGTTCATTTTCTGAAAATATGTTAAATATTATTTTCTATAGTAATCTTCCAGCCTACATAAAGAAATACAGTATATAGCAATAAATGCCTACGTCAAGAAAAAAGAAAAGTCTTTAAAAAAATTTAACTTTAGAAGAACAAGATGGCAGAGAAGCAGGTGGACGTGGAGTACATCTCTCTCCCCGGATACATCAGGAATACACCTTTGGACACAGAAGTGCATGCAGAACACCAACTGACAGGAGACAGGAGTACCTGAGCAGTGGAAAAGAATGTATGCTGCTGCTGCTGCTGCTGCTAAGTCACTTCAGTCGTGTTCGACTCTGTGTGACCCCACAGACAGAAGCCCACCAGGCTCCCCCATCCCTGGGATTCTCCAGGCAAGACCACTCCAAAACTCAGTAGGTTGAAGGAACTAGGGGGAAAACCAGGAGTGTTAGTAGGATTTTTCACAGAACTAGAATAAAAAATTTCACAATTCATATGGAAACACAAAAACCTTGAATAGCCAAAGCAATCTTGAGAAAGAAAAATGGAGCTGGAAGAAGCAACCTTCCTGTCTTCAGATTATACTTCAAAGCTACAGTCATAAAGACAATATGGTACTGGCACAAAAATAGATATATAGACCAATGGAACAAGACATAAAGCCCAGAAATAATCCCATGCACCTATGGGTACCTTGTTTTTGACAAAGGAGGCAAGAATATACAATGGGGCAAAGACAGTGTCTTCAATAAATGGTGCTGGGAAAACTGTACAGCTCCATGTAGAAGAATGAAACTAGAACACTTCCTAACACCATACACAAAAATAAACTCAAAATGGATTGAAGACCTAAACGTAAGACTAGAAGCTATAAAACTCTTAGAGGAAAACATAGGTAGAATGCTTGATGACGTAAATCAAAGCCAGATCCTCTACGACCCACCTCCTAGAGTAATGAAATAAAAACAAAAGTAAACAAGTGGGACCTGATTAAACTTAAAAGCTTTCACACAGCAAAGGAAACTATAAGCAAGGTTAAAAGGCAACCCTCAGAATGGGAGAAAATAATAGCAAATGAAACAACAGACAAAGGATTAATTTTCAAAATATACAAGCAGTTCATACAACTCAATGCCAGAAAAACAAACAACCCAATCAAAAAGTGGGAAAAAGGCCTAAACAGACACTTCTCCAAAGAAGACATATAGATGGCTAACAAATACATGAAAAGATGCTCAACATCACTCATTATTAGAGAAATGCAAATCAAAACTACAATGAGATATCACCTCACACTGGTCAGAATGGCCCTCATCAAAAAGTCTATGAACAATAAATGCTGGAGAGGGTGTGGAGGAAAGGGGATGCTCTTGCATTGTTGGTGGGAATATAAATTAATCCAACCATTATGGAAGATGGTATGGAGATTCCTTAAAAAATGAGGAATAAAGCTACCATACGACCCAGCAATCCCATTCCTAGGCATATACCCAGAGGAAACCAAAATTAAAAAAGACACATATATCCCATTGTTCATTGCAGCACTAGCTGCAGCACTAGGTATTTACAATAGCTAGAACATGGAAACAACTTAGATGTCCATCAAGAGATGAATGGATAAAGAAGTTGTGGTACATATACACTATGGAATATTACTCAGCCATAAAAAGGAATGCATTTGAGTCAGTTCTGATGAGGTGGACGAACCTAGAACCTATTATACAGAGTGAAGTGAGTCAGAAAGAGAATGATAAATTCTAACACATATATACAGAATCTAGAAAAATGGTACCGAAGAACTTATTTACAGGGCAGCAGTGGAGAAACAGACAAAGAGAATAGACTTACGGACATGGAAAGAGGGGAGGAGACGGTGAGAGTATGGAAAGAGTAACATGGAAACTTACATTACCATTTGTAAAATAGATAGCCAACAGGAATTTGCTCTATGGCTCAGGAAATTCAATAGGGGCTCTGTATCAACCAAGAGGGGTGGGATGGGGAGGGAGAGGGGAGGGAGTTTCAAAAGGGAGGGGATATATCTATACCTATAGCTGATTCATGTTGAGGTTTGACAGAAAACAACAAAATTCTTTAAAGCAATTATCCTTCAATAAAAAAAATAAATTACAAAGAAAAAATAATCTAAATTTACACCTCAGTGAACTAGAGAAAGAAGAACCAATGAAGCCTAAAGTTAGTAGAATAACAAAGATTAGAGCAGAAATAAGTGAAGTAGAGAATAAAAATAAAATAGGAAAAAATCAATGAAACTAAGAACTAGTTCCTAGAAAAGATAAAACTGACAAATTTTTAGCTAGACTCCCAAGAAAAAATGAGAGAGAACTCAAATAAATAAAATCAGAAATTAAAGATAGTGACTACAGCAGTCAACACAGAACTACAAAGGGTCATAAGAGACTACTATGAACAATTATGTGCTAAAAAACTGGATAATCCAGAATAAATGGTTAAATTCCTGAAGACATTCCTACCAAGATGCAATCATAATGAAAAAGAAAGTCTGCTTAATTCCTATTAAGAGGATTGAATCAGTAATCAAAAGCTCCCAAATAAATAAAAATCCAGGACCAGACAGATTCACTGGTGAAGTCTACCAAGCATTCAAAGAATTAATATAAATTCTTCTCAAACTCTTCCAAAAAAATAGAAGAGGAAGATCTTCTAAACTCATTTTACAAGACCAACATTACCATGATACCAAAATCGTACAAAGACACTATGAAAAAGAAAATTGTAGGTCAATATCTCTGATGAATATAGATGCAAAAATCCTCAACAAATATTAACAAACCAAATTCAATATATTAAAGGGATATATATTAATCATATACCTTGAGGATCATATACCTTGAAGATCATATACCTTGAGCAAGTGGAATTTATGAATCCCAGAGATTCAAGGACGGTTTAACACCCAAAAATCAGTCAATGTGATAAACCATTTTAATAAAGTGAATGATAAAAATAAAATAATCATCTCAATAGATGCATAGAAAACATCTGAGAAAATTAATATCCATTTATGATGAAAACTCTCAACAAGGAGGTATAGTGGGAATGTACCTCAACATAATAAAGCTCATATATAACAAGCCAACGCTTAACATTATCAGTCAGTTCAGTTCAGTCACTCAGTTGTGTCCGACTCTGCGACCCCATGGACTGCAGCACTCCAGGCCTCCCTGTCCATGGCCAACTACCAGAGTTTACTCAAACTCATGTCCATTGGATGATTACAATACTACAACTTAGCATTATACTCAGTACTGAAAAACTATTCTAATATCGGGAACAAAACAAGAATGGCTGTCTACTTTCACTGCTATTATTCAACATAGTATTGGAAATCCTATGCTTTCCAGGTTGAGCTAGTGGTAAAGTATCTGCCTGCCAATGCAGGAGATGCAAGTGACATAGGTCTGATCCCAAGTGACATAGGTCTGATCCCTGGGTCAGGAAGATCCCCTGGAGTAGAAAATGGCAATCCATTCCATATCCTTGACTGAAAAATTCCATGGAGAGAGGAGCCTGGAAGGCTACAGTCCATGGGGTCACAAAGAGCAAGCACATACCATATAAGGTATTATTGGAAGTCCTAATCAGAGCAATTAGGCAAGAAAAAGAAACAAAAGGAATCTCAATTGGAAAGAAGCAGAACTGTCACTACTTGCAGATGATGATATTATTAATATATATAAAGCCTTAAATACTCTATCAGAACTAATAAATTCAGTAAAGTTGCAAGATACAAAATATCAAAATGTCTATTGTTTCCATAAACTAAAAATGAATGCTCAGAAAGATAAGTTAAGAAAACCATCCAATTTATAATTGCATCAAAAAAGAATAAAATACTTAGGAATAAATTTAACCAAGGAAGTGAAATATCTCTATATTGGAAACTATAAGATTTTAATAAAATAAATTGAAGACAACACAAATAAATGGAAAGATCTTCTGTGCTCATGAATTAGAAGGAATATTAATAATATTGTTAAAATGTTCACACTACCTAAAGCAAATTACAGACGCAATCTGTAACAAAAGTCCAACAACATTTTTCACAGAACTAGTACAAACAGTTCTAAAATTTGTATGGAATCACAAAAGACCCCCAATAGTCAAAGCAATCTTGAGAAAGAAGAATAAAGTCAGTGCGATTATACCCTCTAACTTCAAGCAATATTTCAAAGCTATAGTAATGAAAATAGTGTACTATTATCATAAAAATAGACACATAGATCAATGGGACAGAAAAGGGAGGCCAGAAATAAACCCACACATATATGGTCAATTAATGTATGAGAAAGAATGTACAGTGAGGAAAAGACAACTTTTTAACGTGGTGTTAGAAATATTGGACAACCTCATGCAAGGTATGAAACTTAACACTACTTCCACTATACACAAAAATTAACTCAAAATGGTTTAAAGAGTTGAATGCAAGACCTGAAGCCATAAAATTCCTATTAAAAATACTTGGGCAGAAAGCTCCTTGACATAAATATTAATGATGTGAATTTGACACCAAAGACAAGAGCAAAAAATAAGCCAGAAGTACTAGCTGAGCGCCGAAGAAATGATGCTTTTGAACTGTGGTGTTGGAGAAGACTCTTGAGAGTCCCTTGTACTGAAAGGAGACCCAGCCAGTCCATCCTAAAGGAGATCAGTCCTGGGTGTTCACTGGAAGGACTGATGCTAAAGCTGAAACTGCAATACTTTGGCCACCTCATGCGACGAGTTGACTCACTGGGAAAGACTCTGATGCTGGGAGGGATGGGGGCAGGAGGAGAAGGGGGCAACAGAGAATGAGATGGCTGGATGGCATCACCGACTAGATGGACATGAGTTTGAGTGAGCTCTGGGAGTTGGTGATGGACAGGGAAGCCTGGCGTGCTGTGATTCATGGGGTCGCAAAGAGTCGGACATGACTGAGTGACTGAACTGAACTACATCATACTGAAAAGCTTTTGCATAGCAAAGGAAACCAACAGAATGAAAAGGCAAGCTACTCAATGGGAGAAAATATGTACAAATCTTTTATCTGATAAGAGGCTAATACTCAAATTGTATTAAGAACTCATACAATTCAATAGCAAAAATCCAGACAATCTGATAAAAAATGGGCAGAAGATCTGAATCAATATTTTTCCAAAGAAATACAGATGGCCAACAAGTACACAAAAATCACTAATACATGTCCATGGACATCATTAATCATCAGAGAGATGCAAATCAAAACCACAATGAGATATCACCTCACATCTGTTAAAAAGACTATTATCAAAAAGACTAGAAATAACAAGTGCTGATGAGAAACTGCAGAAAAGGGAACATGTGTACACTGTTGGTGAGGATGTAAATTGGGCAGTCACTATGGAAAACTGCATGGAGGTTCTTCAAAGATTAAGAATAGAACTACCATATGATCCAGCAATTCCACTTCCAGGTATTTAGCCAAAGAAAATGAAAACACTGCTCTGCTGTGTTCATTGCAACATTGTTTACAATAGGCAAGACATGAAAATAAATCAAGGGTCCATAAATGGATGAATGGATAAAGAAATCGTGGCGTAATCACACACACACACGCATGCGCACACATGCGCACGCACACACACACACAAAATTATTTAGCCCTAAACCAAATGAAATTTTGCAATTTTAAACAACATGATTGGACCTCAAAGACATTATCCTAAGTGAGATAAGTCACACAGGAAAAGAAAAATACCATATGATCTCTCTTATATGTGAAATCTAAAAATACCTGTATGTTAAAAACACCAAGTTTGTAGATACAAAGAATATATGGGTGATTGAAGCTGTAGGATGTGGGGTGAGAGAAATGGGCAAATTATTTATGTTGTTTTTTAGTTTAAATACATTTAATAATATAAAAGAGAAATGACAGTGCCATTTTTATTTGTGATTGATTCAAGATTTGTAGAAGGATCATATGCTCAAAAGAAAAACTTAGAAAAAATGTAAAGTTAGAAATTAGATAAAGTTCTTCAAAGTTAAGGGAGTTAATTAAGATATAAGGATAATAAAGGGTACATAAAGTTTAAATGTTGAGGTTCTGCTGAGAAAAAAATGTCCCTATAGCTTAACATAATTGCCTTACTGGTAAAGAGGTAAAATTAAATTTTGCTAAGATACACAGCAGTGCCACTGTGAATTAAAAAACACAACTTCCAGGAACTTCTAAATACATAGTGCCATTCTTTAATTAATGCAGTTTATCCTGTAATTTTAGGAATTTATTGATACTGGCAGAAACATTTGCAAATAACTTGGAAAATTTCACGACATATTATGTATCTCAAAGGATTTCATTCAGTTTTTTTTTTCTTTTTCAACTGCAATCAATAATTTCTTTGAGAACTCTTAATATACAAAGATATAGTTAAAAGATTCTTGGGTATTCCCAAAAGAAGGATTTAAGAAAACAAATATGAACAAAGATGAACTTTGTGGCATTAATGTTATTTTCTTCCATTCACATAATTTTTGAACAAGTTGTGCCTCTGTTTTCCATTACACCTAAATAGTTCTCATTTTTATTCAACATCAAGAGATATTAATGTGGGTGCATCAAATCAGAGTTTGGATTCTTTGAACCTATCAGACTATTTTTTTCATGAATATTTGGGGCTTGATAAAACCCCAAATGCATGCTAGAAGCACTTTTTCCATTAATTATTAAACCCATGTGCATTTTGAGGAAAATTTGATCCATATGGGTTCTGGTTCATTTATGCTTTACTCATCAAAATACTCTTTCTTAAAGTCCATGTCCAAGAAATCTTTTGAGCGCTGTTAAGTTTTTCGAGCTTTGCCAAGAACAAACAAAGTTGAGCACCAAAAGATTCAAGTTGGTTTGTAACCCTATACCTACGGAGCATTAGTGGTTTCTAAACTTGGATTAAACACACCCTCTCATCTCTAATAGGTAGTTGAATGTACCTCCAGAGGGAAGCTTGAGGCTTGATATAGAAAGCAAAAGTCAGACGTATGTCAATAAAGGCACCAGATAATCCCAGAATGCATCACAATTCATTAAAAGATTACTTTGATTATATTTTTTGAGCATAAATATGCAGAGATGTTCCATAGATTTTGAGTTGGAAGGTTAAGAATCATTCCAAGTAGTTAACAAAAAAATTTGCTATTGTCTAAAATGTGAAATCCTAGTATTTGGATCACAATTTAAAAATATTGGGACTTGTTAAAAACAACTATGGGAAACATGAAATAGTTATTAACAGTGAAAAATGGGAATGTGACCAATGATTTATATTCTCTATCTCTTCTTTTTCAAGTTTCTAATTAAGAAGTGAGGTTTTTTGCTTTTTTGGTATTTTGCTGTTGTGGGTTTTTGAGTCTTTTGTCTTTTTCTCCTCCTAGAACCAACAGACCCAATCAAATTAAGGTCATAAGTAAATATAGACTGGATTTTAAGGCATCTGATTAAATTGCATTGCTAGTCTCAAAAATTCCAGAGGAAGAAATAATTGAAAGATGATTTTAAATAAAATGATATACTTTTTCCAAGGGATCAGAAAAAATAAAATCTTCTAAGGTTGTCATAATTGGGGTTTTGTTAAAAACAATCCATATCTTTTAGAGATTCCCTACTGAAATACATGTAGATAATGTGACATGGTCTCTGGGGTTTACTTCAAAATTCAGTGGAAATTAAAATGGACGAATAAAGAAGATGTGGTATATACTTACAAAGGAATACTACTCAACCACTAAAAAAGAATAAAAGTTTTCCACTTGTTGCAATAGAGATGGACTTGGAAGGCATGGTGCTAAGTGAAATGTCAGACAGAGAAAGACTGATAGAGTATATCATTTATATGTGGAATATAAAAATATACTACAAATTAATGACTAAAACAAAAAGGCAGACTCACAGATGTGGAGAACAAATTAGTGGTTACCAATGAGTAGAGGGAAGGGAGAGTACCATAGGGGTATCACAGGGGTAGGGGGTTAAAAAGGGTTATTATGGGGTATTATGAAATCATGTGTGTGAAACGTTTGAAACTTATAAAGCACTATGGAACAATCTCTTACTCAATTAAAAAATTTAAATAATACATTAAAAATGAGTTAAGCATATGATATATGTGGAAAATTCTTCAAGACATGGGAATGCCAGACCACCTTCCCTATCTCCTGAGAAACCGGTAGGTAGGACAAGAAGCAACAGTTAGAACTGAACACGGGACAACAGACCAGTTCAAAATTGGGAAAGGAGTATGACAAAGCTGTATATTGTCATCCTGTTTATTTAACTTACATTCAGAGGACATGACGCGAAATGCCAGACTGAATGAATCACAAGCTAGGATCAGTATTGCTGGGAGAAATAGCAACAACCTCAGATATGCAGATGATACCACTCTAATGGCAGAAAGGGAAGAGGAACTAAAGAGCCTCTTGATGAAAGTGAAAGAGAGTGAAAAAGCTGGCTTAAAACTCAACATTCAAAAAACTAAGATCATGGCATCCTGTCCCATCACTTCATGGCAAATAGATGGGAAAACAGTGGGAATAGTGACAGATTTTATTTTCTTGGTCTCCAAAATCACTGTGGACGGTGATTGCAGCCATGAAATTAAAAGATGCTTGCTCTTTGTAAGAAAAGCTATGATAGATGTAGACAGCATATTTAAAAGCAGAGACATCACTTTGCTGATATAGGTCTGTGTAGTCAAAGGTGTGGTTTTTTCCAGTAGTCATGTATGGATGTGAGAGTTGGACTGTAAAGAAGGCTAAGCATAGAAGAACTGATGGTTTCAAACTGTGGTACTGGAGAAGACTCTTGGGAGTCCCTTGGACTACAAGGAGATTAAATGAATCAATCCTAAAGGAAATCAACTCTGAACATTCATTGGAAAGACTGATGTTAAAGCTGAACCTCCAATACTTTTGGCCACTTGATGTGAAGAGCCGACTCATTGGAAAAGACCCTGATTCTGGGAAATTTTGAAGGCAAAAAGAGAAGAAGGCAGCAGAGCATGAGATGGTTAGATAGCACCAGTGACACAATGGACATGAGTTTGAGCAAACTCCAGGAGACAGTGTAGGACAGGGAAGCCTGCTGTGCTACAGTCTATGGGGTTGCAAAAAATTGGACAGACTTTTATTGACTGAACAACAAAAAGTGTATGATTGGAAGTACAGATGAAACAAGATAATTGTCAGTGGTGGATGCTGGGCGTATTGATGTTCATTACACCATACTGTTTCTTTTATTTTTATTTTTTTAAATTAAAACACTGATCTTTATTTTGTCTGCATCTTTGAGTACAACCCTGAGGGCCTGCTGGCTCAGAAGGAGAGAAAGGTCCTCAGGCTAAGGCCCACAGCCCCGAGGGTCACAGGGTTTCTCCACGCAGTCCAGGGTCGCCTCGCAGGGGCTCTGCTATCCCGGCCGTGGGCGTCTGGGGGCCCCAGTGCTCAGAGCTGGGGGTTTCTGCGGACTTCCTGTAGGGGACGCCGTGCTGGGTCAGCATGCCTTGCAGTCTCTTTATCTCCTGTGACAGGGCCTTATATGCCTCCTGGCAGCTCTCCAGTGTCTCAAACCGCAGGCCCTTGGTGCCTTCCTGCTGCGCCGATTCACTTGGTTCTGATGTCTTCAGATAACCAGCATCTTCAAATATTGCCCTGAGCAACTTCTCGTAGCCCTGGGCCGTGATCAGCTCGTCTGCCAGGTCCTGCTCCAGCTGGTCCCACCGATGCTGCAGGGCCGTGGGCAGGGTCGGGTACACTAACAAGGAGTGGGGGTGGCAGACGAGCGGCGTCTCGAAGGTCAGCGAGTAGACACAGGTGCTTGGCTCAGACACGTGGGCCAGCCGGTTGCTTTTGCCGCAGGTAAGCTCCACCTTGCTCTGCCGGCTCCGCGGCTGGCATGCGTCGCCATCCCGCATCCACATGCCCCTGAAGGTGTTGTTGGTGATCTCCCACTCGTGCCAGATGCCGAGGATCCCGCTGTAGGCATTCCAGCGGAAGGTCTGCTCGTGCTGCGTCACGTTGTGGAATGGGCAGAGCTCGTACTTGTACGTGGACTCCACCAGGCTGAAGCACTTGCCAGAGAGTCTGGAGAGGTGCGCGGGGCCAGACACGGGTGAAGGGTCCCTCTTGGGCTGGAGGCGACTGGTCTGGGGCAGGAACGGGTTGTGGAGCCCGAAAGTGTTGGGCTCCTCCACCACCTTCATCTTGGCGGCGCCTGCGGGCGCGGGCCCGCGGGCCGCGAGCCCAAGCAGCACCGCCAAACCCGCCAGCCTCGCCGCCATCGTGCCGCCGCGTGGTCACGTGGGCCCCGGAACCGGAAGTGGCCTGTTTCTTTTAGTTTATGCCTACCATATGTGTTTTGGATCCACCCTCATCATTGTCTCAGCAAGAATCAGTTGACTATAAATGTACAGGTTTATTTCTAAACACCAAATATTATTCCATTGATCTAGATGTATGTCTAACCTTATTCCACTACCACACAATTTTGATTGTGGTAGCATTATAGGAAGCTTTGAAATTGGGAAGAAATCCAATTTTGTCCTTTTTAATGATTGTTTTGATTACTCTGGTTCCCTTGTGTTTCTATTAATATATGAATATTTTTCAGCTTGTCAATTTCTGTAAAAAAAAAAAAGTAGCTGAGATTTGATAAGGACTGTTGGAATCTCTAGGTGAATTTGGAAAGCATTGTAATCTTAACAATATTAAGTCTTCCAATTCATGAACAAAGGATGTCTTTCCATTTATTTAGGTCTTGTTTAATTTCTTTCATCATGTTTGTAGTTTTCAGTGTAAATGTTGCATTTCTGTTATTGAATTTATCCTTAAGTATATTATTTTTGATGTTATGTTAAATGGAATAGTTTTTTTTTTTATTGGAGGCTAATTATTTGACAATATTATATTGGTTGGTTTTGCCATACATTGACATGAATCGGCCCCGCATGTACATGAGTTCCCCTTCCTGAGCCCCTCTCCCACCTCCCTCATCCCTTTATCCTCCCTCTGGGTCATTCCCGCACACCAGCCCCGAGTGTCCTGTAACATGCATCGACCCTGAACTGGCGATTCGTTTCACATATGACAACATACATGTTTCAATGCCATTCTCCCAAATCAGGAATAGTTTTCTTAATTCCATTTTCAGATTATTCATTGTGAGTGTACAGATACAGTTTATTTTCATAAACTGATCTTGTACCATGCAATCTTGCTGAACTTGTTCTTTGGTTCCTAAAAGTTGTTTTGTGAATTCCTCAGGATTTTCAATAAATAAGATCATGTTATTTATAAATACAATCTTCTTTCTTTCCAACCTGGATGTTTTATCTTTTTTTTTTCTTTTTCTTTCTTCCTTTCCTTTCCTTTCTCTTAATTGCCTGTCTTGAATTTCTACTACAATGACAAATAGAAATGATAAGACTGCTTGTGCCTGATCTCAGGGGGAAATATTTCTGTCTTTTACAATTAAATATGACATTAGCTGCATGTTTTTTGTAGATGCTCTTTATTAGGTTGAGGAAGTTCCCGTCTATTCTTAGCTTATTGAATGTTTTTATCACAAAAGAATGTTGTATTTTGTCAATTAGTTTTACTACATTGAGTTGATCATGTGGTTTTTTCCCCTTTATTTAATATTATGGCATATTACATTAATTAGTTTTCATATGTTGAACCAATCTTGTATTCTTGGAATAAATCCTGTTTGAAGTGAAGTGAAAGTCGCTCAGTCGTGTCCAACTCTTTGGAATACTAGAGCGGCTAGCCATTCCCTTCTCCAGGGGATCTTCCCAATCCAGGGGTCGAACCCAGGTCTCCTGCATTGCAGGTGGATTCTTTATCGCTGAGCTACCAGGGAATCCCTAAATCAGTTTGGTCTTGCCTTATAATCCTTTCTATATGTTGACAGCTTTGGTGTACTTGCACTGTATTGAGGATTTTTGTGTATATATTTAGAAGGCATATTGGTTTTTAGTTTTCCATTGTTTGGATGTCTTTGCCTGGTTTTGGTATCAGAGGAACACTAGCTTCATAGAATGAGGTATAAAGTATTCCCTCCACTTCTGTTTTTTAAGAGTTTGTGAATGATTGATCCAGCTCTTTTTCAGGCAGTTTTACAGAAGTGGATAGAAGTCCGAACAATGTGATTGTATGGGACTTATTCTCTATGCTAGGCTTTTATATATTTGTATATGCATTGTATTTTTTCTATCAAGTTGTAAAATCATCCATCTATTGAACACGTATTTATTGAGCATTTAATAGGTCAGGAAGCAACAGTTAGAACCAGACATGGAACAACAGACTGGTTCCAAATAGGAAAAGGAGTACGTCAAGGCTGTATATTGTCACCCTGCTTATTTAACTTCTATGCAGAGTACATCATGAGGAACGCTGGGCTGGAAGAAGCACAAGCTGGAGTCAAGATTGCCGGGAGAAATATCAATAACCTCAGATATGCAGATGACACTACCCTTATGGCAGAAAGTGAAGAGGAACTCAAAAGCCTCTTGACGAAAGTGAAAGAGGAGGGTGAAAAAGTTGGCTTAAAGCTCAACATTCAGAAAACAAAGATCATGGCATCTGGTCCCATCACTTCATGGGAAATAGATGGGGAAACAGTGGAAACAGTGTCAGACTTTATTTTTGGGGGCTCCAAAATCACTGCAGATGCTGGTTGCAGCCATGAAATTAAAAGACACTTAATACTTGGAAGGAAAGTGATGACCAACCTAGACAGCATATTAAAAAGCAGAGACGTTACTTTGCCAACAAAGGTCCCTCTAGTCAAGGCTATGGTTTTTCCATTGGTCATGTATGGATGTGAGAGTTGGACTATGAAGAAAGCTGAGCACCGAAGAATTGATGCTTTTGAACTGTAGTATTGGAGAAGACTCTTGAGAGTCCCTTGGACTGCAAGGAGATCCAACCAGTCCGTTCTAAGGGAGATCAATCCTGGGTGTTCATTGGAAGGACTGATGCTAAAGCTGAAACTCCAATACTTTGGCCACCTCATGCGAACAGTTGACTCACTGGAAAAGACTCTGATGCTGGGAGGGATTGAGGGTAGGAGGATAAGGGGATGACAGAGAATGAGATGGCTGGATGGCATCACCGACTCGATGGACATGAGTTTGAGTGAACTCCGGGAGTTGGTGATAGAGAGTGAGGCCTGGCGTGCTGTGATTCATGGGGTTGCAAGGAGTCCGACACGACTAAGCAACTGAACTGAACTGAACTGAGACATTATGAAAGGAGTTGCAAGAACAACAGTGAACAACATAATCCCGGTCTTGCTAGAGTTTACAGTCCAGTGATGATGAAGTACAAGAAACAAGTAAGTAAAAACCAAAGAAATACTTATTGTTGGCAGTAATGATACCTGTCCCTTGTGGTTCAGCTGGTAAAGAATCCACCTGCAATGCGGAGACTTGGGTTCAATCCCTGGGTTGGGAAGATCCCCTGGAGAAGGGAAAGGCTACCCACTACTCCAGTACTCTGGCCTGGAGAAGTCCATGGACTGTATAGTCCATGGTGTGGCAAAGAGTTGGACACGACTGAGTGACTTTCATTTTCACTTTCAATGATACCTTAGAAATCTCTGTAACACCATCTCCCTAGTATCTGGTCTTAAATGTATTCAGCACATAATAAAGGTGGAATGATTTATTTTGGTATGGTTGCCGCCTTTTAACTTGATTGGGAAGATTAGGGTATCCACACAGAGTATGAGAATTGTTTAGTTGCTAACCTGTGTCTGACTCTTTTGTAACCCCATGGACTGTAGCCTGCCAGACAAGGCAAAAAATAACTTTATAGCTCTACTACAGTAAGGGAAATGAATATACAAAAGTCTGAAAACTTAGCTCTTAAACTGTGATGTACAAAGGCAGAGAAAAACTCAAACAATGCACCTGATTCATAAAGCTTCCCGTTGCACATAGGCGTGTCTTTTATACTAGCATTTCTCAAACTGTCACATGCAAAAAAATCATCTGGAGATCTTTTCTTTTTTTTCCTTAAATATAGATTTTGATTCCACAGATCCACGGGACCACAAAATCCTCGATTCTAGTAAACTTCCAGGTAATGCCTACATTGCTGTTTCACAGACCACACTTTTGAATGTCGGGGCTCTATACTCCTCCATCTTCTTGGTGCAAAAGCAGAGAACCAATGGATATCTGCTGAATTAGACAGGAAAAATTTCCTTCAGAGTTTCAGAGGTAACTGAAATGCTGCAGAACTGTCTGCTGATGAGAGGGCCTAGAAAAATCATTAAAATCTGTGTACATGCCCCCCACCACCAACCCCTTGGTATCCTATGAGAAAACCAGCAGAGAGGGAATAAGGGAACTCTTATCTTCCAGAATGATGTCATTTATACTGAAACTTAATTATAAGTGAGCATCCATCTTTCCTGTCAAACAATGCAGTGTACATAGGCCAAATCATTTTTAATGTAAATATAAATGGTTCTTGTGTGTAGCCGCTGGGGAGATGGTTAATGTGGGGATGGAGGAGGAGGAGGGTGGAAAGTTAATTCTACTCTTGTAAAGGGAAAATTGACTTGGTGCCTTGAGATTCTGTAACTATTAGGAAAAAAAGAAAAAATAAATGTTGGTGATGGGGAACTGGCTTGGTAGGGTCTAACATGCAGATATTAACCATGAACAATTTTACCTTATTTCTGCTTTCTGGTTAGATATTCAACCTAGAAATATGTGCTTTTTCTATTAGCATGATTTTTTTTTTTCATTTATATGGTTGAGTTTTCTGGCACATTTCATGTCCCACAATATAGTTCTCTAGAGTTTTAGATATAAAGAAGCTTTAAACAAAAGACCAATTTGGTAAAAGTCAAAAATTACTCATTGAAATAGGTATACTATGTTGTGAAACCAGAAAATATAGAAACCATAAGCTCCTCTTATTGGTACGTAAACTCAGATATTTGGGACTATTGCACAACTGAAATCATACCATTTCAAAAGCTCTTAAAGGACCAGATCACTCTGTGAAATTCGATCAGAAGAAATAGACAACGAGTTACACTGTGTATTAGGCATGCGTCTAGCAAGGAGATGATTCCAGAAAGTAAGAGTGAGCCTAGTAACCTGCTAGTGCAATTGGGATGGAAAGTATCTGTAGTCTCTATATATGCATGTACATAGTACACTTTTTACATGTTGTAGGCAAAAATAGATGATTTTGAAACAGAGTTCTAAAATCAACATTTATTGACATGCATTTTTATGCCTGCTAATGTGCTTGGGACTGTATTAGGTAATGCAAAGGCTATAAAAAGGTATAAGGCGTTGTTCCTACATTAGGGAAACTACAAGCAAGCCCTGGTGGGCATACACATACATATTCCCACTGTACAGCAGTATTCATCTCAAAGTGGAATGGGAAGAAAGAGAGAATTCAGTTTTGTCTGTGATGCCCAGGAGACTTTCTAGAGAATACATGTTTAAGAGATGGGAGATTAGGTAGTTGAATTGTTCTGCTTAAGTCAGGACAAGACAGGCTCTTCCCTGGGCCCCAGGCTTTAGAGGGCCTCACCTTGGCTGTCCTCTATTATGCCCTGACCATGGGGCAAGGATATGTGGGGCCAAGTGGATATGCCACATAGATCCCACATCTTCTTTTCTAGACCTGGGTACTTGGGAATCTGAAACTGTCCATGTCAATGACCCTGGCCTGGCTTCCAAGACTGGTGTGGATACCTCACTGCTGCCATGCACACTTAGGCCCCCTCACTGTCCTCCATCTGCAGGGCAAACACTCATGAGTCCATAAGTCACCTTAGGCTCAGTGCTCCCAAGATGCTTTCTGATGAGTGCTGTGTGGCCACATGGAGGGATGCTGTGTACTCATGATAAAACAAGGTATTGTGTTGCCCAGGGCACATTTAGGGCTTTTTTTTTTTTAATATCAACCTGCTTCAAAGTTCTGACGGAATATTGGAATTAGAACTCAAACTTGGGATCCTCAGCCCAGTACCTTTTCCCTGTTTTATACTTTCCTCACTGGATATGGTCACTCCCCCAGGTTCAGTTTTTAGGTTTTTCTTGAAACAGGCACTGAAGTAGGAAGAATAACTGAAATAATTGTTTTTCTACCAGTTCCAGCTGTTCCTGTCAAACCCTTAACACCATTTCTTCTCCTCCTTAGTTTAAAGAGAATCAGAGAGGCGAGAAGAGAGGCGGGAAAGGGAAAAGGAGCAAGAGAGGCAAACAGAACACATTCCTCTGGGCTGGTTGTACCTGCCCCAAGGAATAGAAGTAGAATTGTTTGATGGAGCAGAAAAGGTGGAAAGAAGGAATTCCCTGGTGGTCCAGTGGCTAAAACTCCATGCTCCCAATGCACAGGGCCCAGGTTTGAAGCCTGATCAGAGAACTAGATCCCACGTGCAGCAACTAACAGTTCGCATGCCACAGCTAAGGATCCTGCATGCCTCAGTGAAGATCTTGTGTGACTGCACTAACGCTGGCACAACCAAATAAATAAATAAATAAATATTTAACAACAACAGCAAAAAGAAAAGGCAGAAATATATTCCTATGTCTATTATATATCCATGTAGATATGAGGGCTGTCTATCTATCTATCTAATCTATCCATCTATCTGTTTCTTCATCCTTTCTTCCTATAACCTCCAGAGCTGACCTAGAATTAAGATAATCTTCTTAATCCAGTGCCTGGAGCAGAAACCAGTGGCAGGATGCCATACTTCAGGCCGGGTACATGTTGTCTGACTTGATCTTGTGGTTTGGAAAAAAACCCTTCTTCTTCAATGACTTTCTAGATGTGACTTTCTGAAAGAAAAAGCTTCAATTGTTTCCACAGTGGCCCTGTTGCTGGCACCTGTGTCTATGCCACTGGCAGCGGCTAATGAGTGTGGTGAGCAGGTGAGGAGGTGGTGGAGGTCAGCTTCCTTGCTGTTCCATTTGTTGTGTCTTTAGGAGTATGGGCTGTGTGTCAGAAGCTACCGTTTTGGTTTTTGTTACTCTATTTTTTGCTTCTATTGGGTCTCTCACTGAAAATGTCTTTTTCTTTTGTCATCCACAAAATCTGAATTTAGTGGCCTCTCTGTAAGGATGAGCTTTCTCCAGCACTGTCAAGGTGCCTTGTGATAGGGGACGTATTTTAGATCAGATGACCCAGGTACCATTCAAGAATTCATGAGTCCAGACCTCTTAGACCCTAGAATAGCATCATAACAGAAATTTTTAAAAGAATGGAGATAAATATATTTTCAACATATCCATTTTAAGGGAAATTTCAACAGCAAATGAATTATAACAATCAGCCATTCAAAACAGACCACTTTGGGGAATTCCATGGCAGTCTAATTAAGATTCTGTGGTTTCACTATCATGGTCCAGGTTCAATCCATGGTCAGGGAACTAAGTTCCCACAAGCTGTGTGGCACAGCCAAAAAACAAAAGAAGGAAAAAACCCCCAAACAAAACAAAAACCAAAATTGACCACCTTTAAAAGACTGCTTAGGCTTGTTATTAAAGATACATAGGATGTGGTCACTGCCCACAATGGGGCAGGTGATGTTGGAAGAGCCGTCAAGAGATAAATGACCAAAAAAGAAAGTGTATTTTTCAGGTGGAGAAATAAAAAGTCTGTATGTTAGAAGAGTTTGGGGAGATTTTGAAGGTAAATGTGTGGTTTATTCAAATACAGCATTTCCTGAGCTGGTGTTCTTCAAAGCATATTTTTGAGAACTGTTAATGTTTGGGCTCCCAACTCCCAGATGTTCAAGCTGGATTTAGAAACGGCAGAGGAACCAGAGATCAAATTGCCAGCATCCGATGGATCATCGAAAAAGCAAGAGAATTCCAGAAAAACATCTATTTCTGCTTTATTGACTGTGCCAAAGCCTTTGACTGTGTGGATCACAATAAACTGTGGAAAATCCTTCAAGAGATGGGCATACTAGACCACCTGACCTGCCTCTTGAGAAACCTGTATGCAGGTCAGGGAGCAACAGTTAGAACTGGACATGGAACAACAGACTGGTTCCAAATAGGAAAAGGAGTACGTCAAGGTTGTATATTGTCACCCTGCTTATTTAACTTATATGCAGAGTACATCATGAGGAACGCTGGGCTGGAAGAAGCACAAGCTGGAATCAAGATTGCCGGGAGAAATATCAATAACCTCAGATATGCAGATGACACCACCTTTATGGCAGAAAGTGAAGAACTAAAGAGCCTCTTGATGAAAGTGAATGAGGAGAGTGAAAAAGTTGGCTTAAAGCTTAACATTCAGAAAACTAAGATCATGGCATCTGGTCCCATCACTTCATGGGAAATAGATGGGGTAACAGTGGAAACAGTGTCAGACTTTATTTTTGGGGGCTCCAAAATCACTGCAGATGCTGGTTGCAGCCATGAAATTAAAAGACGCTTAATACTTGGAAGGAAAGTGATGACCAACCTAGACAGCATATTAAAAAGCAGAGACATTACTTTGCCAACAAAGGTCCCTCTAGTCAAGGCTATGGTTTTTCCATTGGTCATGTATGGATGAGAGAGCTGGACTATAAAGAAAGTTGAGCGCCGAAGAATTGATGCTTTTGAACTGTGGCGTTGGAGAAGACTCTTGAGAGTCCCTTGGACTGCAAGAAAATCCAACCAGTCCATCCTAAAGGAGATCAGTCCTGGGTGTTCCTTGGAAGGACTGATGTTGAGGCTGAAACTCCAATACTTTGGCCACCTGATACAAAGAGTTGACTCATTGGAAAAGACCCTGATGCTGGGAAAGATTGATGGCAGGAGGAGAAGGGGATGACAGAGAATGAGATGGTTGGATGGCATCATCGACTCAATGGACATGGGTTTGGGTGGACTCTGGGAGTTGGTGATGGACAGGGAGGCCTGGTGTGCTGCTGTTCATGGGGTCACAAAGAGTTGGACATGACTGAGCGACTGAACTGAACTGAATGTTTGGACACTGTGGAAAATGTCTTGGTGGCAGAGTGAATGGAAATGAAGCACGCCATTGTGTTTCACCAAATCTCAGAGACCTTTGAGTGTAAGATGCATCATTATTTTATATTCTACTAAAGAAGAGAAAGCACTACAATATAAATTATGTGATGATGTTGGATGGGAAGATGCAGCCCGATTTCATATATATTAAGGTATATATAAAAAAGTGAGCCTTTGGCTTGGTAATACTTAGTTTATCTTCTCCTTTAAAGTTTGACAGTACATGTTATTAGCTCAAAGTCCCACAGAAATGTGTTTAATTTAGCTTTTCCCTTATTTTGTAACTTGAAATGCTTTTATTGGATAAATATCTTTATGAACTCAGGCATAAAAACATATTTGCTAGATTTCAATTCATTATGATTTTAATAGTGATAATATTGAACTTCAACTTGTTGCATCTTTGGCTATGACAGCTTCTTTCAGTTGTGTCCTGAGTCCTTTTAACATGACTGAAAATTTTTGAGAGTTTTTTTTGCTTTTTGGTATATCAAGAATTTCTGATATAACATCTTATATTTCCTGCTCCATTTCTGAAATCAGCCATCTTAAAAATAGTTTAGTTTTCATGATTAAAAATCTCTGATTTTTCTTGAGATGTATTACCTCATTTCTGAGTTTTTGCTTTGGTAATGCATTCTTTCATGTCATGTATCATTTTCTTAAAGTCTTTTAGCTCATTTTGGAGTAGAATGCTATAGTTCTGATCTATTTTTTTGAATATGCCTCTGTGGCATGATTTTATATTTTGCAGTAATCATATTCTACTCATTCTCTTTTTCTCCTATGCTAACTTTGCATAGAGTACTTTTCTGTGAATTCTGATGTGAAATTAGATTTCTTGAACTTTTATAAAGAGGCTTGATCTAGACAGCTTTCTAACTTCATAGATCTTCCATCTTCTATTGTTTTTGTGAACTGTTAAAGTACTCTGGCTTGTTTTCAGAGATTCCTGACTCTGTCTCCCTTCCCACTTTTGTCTGGACCTTCTTTTCTTCATCTCTATCATCCCTGACATGTTCAAATTTGATTCCATTCCTAGTACTTTCTCCTCAGTGTGGGGCTCTATGTGAGACTTGTGGGAATGTTTTGCTCTAAATATTGTTCATGTTTCTGATTTTGCTATCTAATTGGTCTGCCATTTTTAAAGTAAGTATTCTAGAAGGTCTAACAGTTTTTCTTCCACAATTGCTGTATTTTCAGACTCCCTTGAAATACCTTTTTAATGGCATAAATATGAAAATCTTACAGAGTAGTCATCTACAAAGCCTTGGCTTGATAAACGCTTTTTGAATCTATCGGGCATATTAATATTGGCTTCAGTTCAGTTCAGTTCAGTCGCTCAGTCGTGTCCGACTCTTTGCGACCCCATGAATCACGCCAGGCCTCCCTGTCCATCACCAACTCCCGGAGTTCACTCCATCTCATGTCCATCTAGTTGGTGATATTTGAATGTGTATAAATTATAAACATGTACCCATAATAATACGTTACTTACATTCTAAAGTGCATCCTAGAAAAAAACTTAAAGAGTGAGATAAATGGCTATAAGTAAAAGTAATTTTTTTTTCCCTCCTACACTTTATCAGATTATTTTATAAACTCTTTGAGATGCTTGCATCCCACTTGGATTCACATTCATTCCTTGATCCCAAATGATTTAGAGCTTTGCTGGGAAAACAAAATGCCCTGCTAAGAGTCAGATTTTTAGTAGGATGTGATTAGGAGTTGTGTAAACAAATTACAAAGGTCACAGTTGTATCGTTGAGTGAGATCAGCTTTTCCCAAACTATGTTATACCTGGGATCACTAAACCATTTGAGTGTTCTGCCTTGAATCCCAAGGGAGGACGAATAGCAGATAGAGAAGAACCAAGGCAGATTTTCTTCCCCCTAAGGATTTTGGGGAGGAAAGCAGGTATGAAGCAGTAATAATTTTCTTTGGTAACCATGAACTAGTGACTGAGGGATACTCACATAGATTGTAAGTGCTGGGAGATTTCTGTATACAAGAGTTCTCTCTGTCGTCTTTGATGCAGAAAACACTTGGGCTGTGCTTCAAAGAGGAGATTAGCTAGGATTTAGATGAATAGAGAGAAACAGAGCATTTCCTGTCATTTGTTTGGATGTATTGATTATTTTTGGTCTTGACTCACCTGTTTGCTTGCGTGTCTCAGGTATTAAGTATTCCATGTTCCACATCATTGCTCATCAAGCTTATTCCAATAGCTTCCTCACCATCCTTCCAACATCTTGGAATCCTTTTTCCTCTTCATTTCTTCAGTTCAGTTCAGTCGCTTAGTTGTGTCCGACTCTTTGCGACCCCATGAACCACAGCACGCCAGGCCTCCCTGTCCATCACCAACTCCCGGAGTTCACTCAGAGCTGTTCTATTCAGTGCTTGAAACAAAAACGTTATTATCTAGTTTGGTTAAAGCCTGTAGTGTCAACCATTAAGGCAATTATGACCTCATAATATTATAAACAGCTTTACAGTTTATAGAACAGGTCATATAACCATTATCTTAGTTAATCCTACTAATGGTCCTGTAAAGTGGGTAGTGCAAGTATAATGCTTGTTCTATAGATGAAGATTCAGAAACTTCAGGAAGTTCACTCCTTACTCCAAGGATGCATAGCTGGAAGATGATGAGATTGAGAGTCCTCATATCAGTTCAGGGTCCTAACCGCACTGCCATGTCATTAACTAGATTAAGCAAACATGCTGAGATTTTCTTCCTTGGGTATAAACACATCTGTGGAACAGGAATCTTTAATGTTTCCCCTTGGCTCTCAGAGAAAAGGACAGACATTCTGCTTAAGAGAGATGTTTTGGGGAAGATGCTAGGCAAAACTCACCATGTTGATATTGTAGTAGAGTGCATATAAATGGGCTTCACAGATGGTGCCTGTGATAAAGAACCTGCCTGCCAATGCAGATGATATAAGGGGCGTGAGTTCGATCCCTGGGTAGGGGAGATCCCCTGGCATAGGAAATGACAACCCACTCCAGTATTCTTGCCTGGAGGATCCCTTGAACAGAGGAACCTGGCAGGCTATGGTTCATAGGGTGGCAAAGAGTCGGACTTGACTGAAGCAACTTAGCATGCACACAAGTGGATATAAAACAACATGAGAAGCCAGGCAGACTGATGGCCACATCAACGATTCAAGCACTAGGCTGTATTTCTTCTGGAGAGTAGGAATCAGCAAACACTCATCCATGGGCAAAATATGTCCAGTCTCCAGTTTTTAGAAATAAAGTTTTATTGAAACAGGAACATGTTTATTTGTTTGTGTATCGTTTATGACTGTTTTCATGCTACTAGAGGCACAGCTAATAGTTGCAACAGAGACTGCATGGCTTAAACAGACAAGCAAATTCACCACTTGGCTCTTCACAAAGTTTGCTGATCCCTGCCCTTGAGCAAGTGCACTTGCTTAGTATTAAACCTGGACAGAATACTCATTTCTGGAGTTTACTTCTTTTCTCTCCTTGCTGCCTGCTTTCAATGATACTTCATGGGCCCTAGTACTCTCCCTCCTTTCCTGGAAAATCAAGTATTCTGTTAAAGAAAGAAGGCAGGAGAGGAATCAGAAGCTCTATAGCAGAAGCTTCCCAGTCCTTGAGAACTCATGTAGACTACTGTCTCTAATTCCATGGCAACTGGAATGTGAAGGTGATGATAAAATAATATATTAAATATATTTTCCCTTTCTGGAGAAACAGGTTTTTAGGTATATCACTGTTCATACCCATTGTACATATATCTCATTAAAGCTTATGCTGCTTTAAAATGAGCTTTGGGTTGAGATAATAGTATTGGATCAAGATTTAGTTTATATTAAAATAGTTTGATTGGAATATCATAGTATGAGGAAGCAAGGAAAAGGCCAAATGTGCTTACATTAGATGTAATTTAGTAAAAATGGAAAGTTCAGACATTTCTGGCATATAGAGAACATTTATAGCATTTTGGCTTTTCACATTCATCTTTAAAAGTTCCCAGTTACAATATTTTCTTTTCTTAGCTCCTTAAAAATAATGAATAATTTCGCTCTGCACCAAAAGCTGGAAATATTTTGGTATATGTTAATTCAGAAGATAAAATTTCCTTTAGAAATGCTCACTTTAGTTTGAGTATGAGAAATGAAAGTCTAGAGTTCTAAAATTATCAGTATCATTGGGTTCATATCATTACATTGTTTTGAAAATTTATTCAGGGATCTGGAAGTAATAACCATCCTTTCACGATGTCAACTACAGAGTTGGCTTCTGTTTTAATGAGTCTGTTCATCTGCCCCCCACTTTCTTCATCAGAATTAGACATAGAGTTTAGTAAGCATTTAAAAGTAAACTGTTCCAAGACTCATGCCTACCCTCCATCTTGGGAGGATTACATTTCTGGGGATTGTTAAGATATATTTCAGTATCTGTTGTTCACTAAACATTTCTCTTTTGCTACTTCCAGATAATTGGTAGAATATTCTTTTGCTTCCTTTATGTTAGATATGGTTTTTGCTCTGATCACTGAAATATGAGAGGAAGTCTTGAGGATCACTTCTGGTTATAAGCTTTAAGAGCCCGCATGTGAATCACTGCTATCACTTCCTTTTTTCTTCAATCAGCAACATTTCATATAGTGCAAGCTCTGCACATCTGGGTTCCAGAGTGGGGTGAAGTGGAGGTGAGCCCTCAGTCAACCTGTGCACGATACATAGTCAGAGCAAGAAATACCCCTTTGTGTCTTAAGCCACTGGGATCTGAGGTGTCTTTTGTTACTCCGTCATAACCTGGCCCTTCCTGATTGATTCAGTATGTCTGGGGTGGCATTAAAAATAAATTGAATTCTCCATAGTGGGAGAAACAATCAATTATTTTCCAAAGAGACTTATATGAAAGTTTGGCCTGGCCTTTTAGTCAATGATTTTATATTAGCATGCCTCTGGGATGCAATACACACGTTATTCTGTCTGCTCACTTTTGCTGTTATTATTGTTCCCTATTTATGTTATTCCCCAGAAAGAAGACATTTAAAAGAATACTTTAGAAATTGAATGTGTGAGAGTCAGTCCAGCTCTCCATCAGTATCCCTTGGAGAAAGCAACCTTCAGAAAGGATTGAATGGTATTAGACCTGGGGGAAATGCTGTTAGAAAGTAACAAGCTATGAGCAAATTGGGTTGCTTTCAGCATAATATAGCATAACAGGATAATATAAATATGGATTAGTGCTCCAGTCCAAGTTTTTATTACAAGAAGTACAGTTGATGTGAATGGAGGAAGAGCTAAGACAAAGATTTAGCCAGAAAAACACATTTTTGTATATGCCAGTCCACTTAGTCTATTTCTGCACTTGTTTTTAAGCCTAGGCATTATCATTGTTAACAATTTTTCACCTTTTAAAATTCAGAGTGACTGAGGCTTTTACCATACTTCGACAAATCATGTATTTGGACATGTTTAGTTGTAGTGGGCTTAGGTAGCAATAGCTTTCTTTTCTCTTCTCTTTATGGGCAAGAGTCTCTTCCAAGGTCTCCAGTTAGGCCTAGGCACCTTCAGACCTTTAAGAAGGCAGCTGCCAAAGGAGAGAAGCCACTTAAACTGACTGTTAAGGTTTATGTTTTCATAGAACAAAGCAATACTCTTTGCCTATTGTTCTGTCTCTAGCCACATGCACGTATTAGCAGCAATAATAAAATATTGCAGCATTATCCCCAAAGTATAGGTCTCTGATAAGATAAAAGCTTTTTTCCCAGAAGGATTGGTTGGTATCTGGAGAGTGGGAGATTGGGAAGGAAGGAATACATTAACCTCATAGTTCTGATAGAAATGGCCTCTTCCCTTATGAAGAAATTGCACACGTTAAACATATGTGACTCACAAAATCATGAGAGACTGGTTGCCATCTCACTGTACTTACCTCAGTTTATAGGGTTAGTAAGTGGTTAAAATACTGCATACTGTTCAAGGGGAAGTGGTCCATGAAGGATATACAAAGAGTTAGAGCTAAACTATACCCTTTCCCCTAAAAATGAAAAAGAAAGCTCAGAGCGAGAGAGATTATTGAGTTATCAGTAAGTGGAAACTCACAAGTAAACAGGGTTACTTGTGAAATTTGTGCATCAGTCTCTTCTCCTATCCTTGGATGAAGCTATTACTTCCTACTGGCCTATTTTTATTCTTCAATGTGCGATTGTATGTAACATACATGTAAGTGATGAAGCAGAATAATAAAACAAACAGTTGTGAACTTGTCACTCAATTTAAGATCACAAATATCACTATAATTTTTTATGCAATTCTCCCATGTCACAAACCTCTGCCTCTTCCCAATCTGATATTAAACTTCGTGCTGTGCATTGCTTGCTTTACTAAAAATTATTTTCATACATGTACATACACACATACATACACATATATCCATATAGCATGTTGCTTGGTTTTGATGGTTTTTTGAGCTTTATGAAAATTATATACACTGTGTAGTTTACTGAGAATTTCTGTTTTTGCTCAATATTCTAAGATACATCTATGTTGCTTGTGAAATTTAGTCTGTTTTTCTTGCTGTATAATTTTTGATTATCTGATTAAACTACAGTTTGTTCATCTACTTCTCTTATTGTTGGACATTTGAGCTGTTTCTCAGGGTTTTCTTTTGCTTGATTTTTGGTAATTTATTTTGCTGCTGTGAACAGAAGTTCAATGAATATTTTTATTCATGTCTCCTGGGACACAAGGGCAGAAGTTTCACTGTGTATTACCCTGAATTGTGTTCTAGGTAAATATTCAACTTTATATTCTTTAGAGCAAGCTGCCACATTTTTTTTCAAAGTAAGTTGTGCAAATTTATTTTCCTTTCAACAATGTACATGAATATAAGTTCCTATAGATTCACCTCTTTCAATTTTTGATATTAGAAAATGCCTTAATTTATGCAAATCAAGTATATAAACGGTATTTCATTGTGGTCTGATTTGCATCTCCATGATTGCTAATGAATTTGAGCATCTTTGCAAATATTTATTAGCAATTTGTGTCACCCGTGGCTTTTTTTCAACTAGCAAGGTAAGTATCTATTCAATGCTCATTAGGAGGGAAAGAGAAACCAGTTGATTAAAGCCTTTAGTAATTAAGTCCACAATTGGTAGATGATAGATGACTAGAACTAAGATGAGTGCAATAACTTCTCTGTGAAAGCAGAGCAGTGTGTAAGAGTATCCTTAGGGATTGCTTAAATCTGATACTTTTAAAATAATTTGCACCCAGTGAACTATACCTATAAATAATGGTACATGATAATTGAGAACTTTCTGTATTCCCACATAGATCAGTTAGTATTTTGTAGTTGTAAGTAACAAAAATTCACTTTGGCTAACTTAAGCTCGAAAAAATTATTCACGGCTATTCTGTTCACAATAGAAGAAGAATGGAAAACCTCAAAATCCATCCATAGGAGAATGGATGAGTCAATTGTTGGCATCATGGCATCTTGTATGATGGCCCCACTGAGACTGCATATGGTCCCCAAAGGAAATCTGACTACTTTTACCAAAAAATAAGGGACATAGATCTGGGAGGAAACAACAGACTCCAAAATCTGACTCACTGGATTCTTTCGTAGGTAGAAAGACCAAAAGAAGTTGCTGGTTTCCAAAGAAGACAAGTGGAATTTGAGTGAAAAAAGTGTATTTTTAACCTAATGAGAAAATATTACTGAATTATTTTTCTAACTACCCTGACCCTTTTTTTAAACTGAGGTTTTTTAGGTTAAGCTAATAGCCTATATGATAAGTAAATTTGTACTAAGATGTGAGGGTGGTGATGAATTGGCTCAGAGGAGTGTGCCCCAACTCCAGTGCCAGATTGAACCTGTTGGTAGGGTTGGCTTTGGTGTTTATGAGCTCATGCATGTCCCCTTCTAGTAACTGTGAACCTTTGGGAGAAGAACTAAATCTCCACTCACTAAGAGAGAGGCTGGCTGCCAGGATTTCTTTGGGTCCTGTTACTGGATATTGCTGTTGCTGCTACTGCCAAGTCGCCTCAGTCATGTCTGACTCTGCGTGACCCCATAGACGGCAGCCCACAGGCTCCTCTGTCCCTGGGATTCTCCAGCCAAGAATACTGGAGTGGGTTGCCATTTCCTTCTCCAATGCATGCATGCATGCGAAGTCGCTCCAGTCGTGTTCGACTCTGTGCGACCCCATGGACAGCAGCCCACCAGGCTCCTCTGTCCACGGAATTCTCCAGGCAAGAGGACTGGAGTGGGTTGCCATTTCCTTCACTGGCTGCAGATGTCTCCAAATCCTATTTCTGCATCAGAATTTGATACTATTTAAGTAGGTAGTAAATTCATCATTTGAGCAAGTCAGATACAGGGTGCTTTGGTTCCAGGAAGGCCCCAAGAAAGCTGTGTGGAAGGAAGACTAAGGTTGTGAACTCCAGGTATTTATTCACATAGCAGTGGTGTGAAGGGTGGAGCCGTTTTGAAATTCAAAGGAAGGGTGATCCACAGCAAGGTGATATGTGGTTAAAATTATTTTGCTTTAACTTTTCTGTTCAGAAGGAAACTTATCAAAGCATATGACAAAAATAAAGATATATAAGCAATAACAGAATTTCAAATGTGAGCAGTTTCAATAATAATCAATTCAGTTCAGTTCAGTAGCTCAGTCATATCCGACTCTTTGCGACCCCAGGTATCACAGCATGCCAGGCCTCCCTGTCCATCACCAACTCCCGAAGTTCACTCAAACTCATGTCCATCGAGTCGGTGATGCCATCCAGCCATCTCATTCTCTGTCAACCCCGTCTCCTCCTACCACCAATCCCTCCTAGCATCAGACTCTTTTCCAGTGAGTCAACTCGTCTCATGAGGTGGCCAAAGTATTGGAGTTTCAGATTTAGCATCAGTCCTTCCAATGAACACCCAGGATTGATCTCCTTTAGAATAGACTGGTTGGATCTCCTTGCAGTCCAAGGGACTCTCAAGAGTCTTTTCCAACACCACAGTTCAAAAGCATCAATTCTTTGGCGATCAGCTTTCTTCACAGTCCAACTCTCACATCCATACATGACCACGGGAAAAACCATAGCCTTGACTAGACGGACCTTTGTTGGCAAAGTAATGTCTCTGCTTTTTAATATGCTATCTATGTTGGTCATAACTTTCCTTCCAAGGAGTAAGCATCTTTTAATTTCATGGCTGCAATCAGCATCTGCAGTGATTTTGGAGCCCCCCAAAAATAAAGTCTGACACTGTTTTCACTGTTTCCCCATCTATTTCCCATGACGTGATGGGACCAGCTGCCATGATCTTTGTTTTCTGAATGTTGAGCTTCAAGCCAACCTTTTCACTCTCCTCTTTCACTTTCATCATAATAATAGCAACTATCATTTATCAATTTTTCTCCTCTGTGTCTCACAAAGTACCTTATGTGTCTTAATTTTGACTCTTTTAACAACACTTTCAATAGTTTTCTTATTCCTACTTTATAGGTAAGAAAGCTGAAAATTCAGATCAGTTAAGTAACTTATATAAAGTAGCAAGTGATACTGCTGGCATGATATCACATTTGGAATTAGAATTATGACCAGTTCTAATGAGTGCACAGTTGACTTTTTCCTGCAAAGAGGTATATGGTGTTTGATAACAATGCCTGATATTTCTGTATGGGATTATATACATGGGGCCGTTAGTACTGGAACAGTGTATTTTGAATTGGTTAGGAAGAACTATGGAACACTGGTTGGTTTCTCTCCGTGGTAAATATCTTTTGACATCAACATTCTATTTGTGAAATGCCTTTAACAAACGCCTTCTTCCCTTTTCTTTAACTGGTATGGATAAGTAGGAGGTGGCTCTGATGAGGCTTCCCCTTTAGACTGGATGAAAAAAAAAAGGGCTAGGAAATGTCAGATTCTTTGGTGGATGAGTCTTATGTTTGGATCTGTTATGATCGTTTATCTTGGGGCTATAGAAAATTTGACCCATTTAGATAAGAGCACTGTAACATTGTATTGCAACTCTTTTTCTCTTAAGCAAAATATCTTGATTGAATAAACTTTTCATTCTCTTATAAAGGAGATTATTATAATACTCAACAGAGCCATGATTCTTCTTTCCTCCTTAATTTATGATTTGTTGGCCAACAACAATCCCATGTGAATCACCAGGTCTGGGTGTGCTGCTTCTCTGGTCCGACCATCATGGACCAGAACTCAGTATTTAGAGCAGCCATTATCTTTCCGCTTTCACTCGAGTCAGCAATCTCGCACAGCTTGATGCCCCCCTTTAATTTAGAATTTGTCTTCTTGCTTGGCTGCTGGCTGCCTTCAGAAAGGGATGAGCATTCTCAGTGAGTAAATGTAACTAACTCCCCAGCCTTCACCCTCTTCCCACCCCAGCAATCATTAGTCGGAACATCTGTTCACCCTGCGTTTGGAACATGATAGAGCTCACACTGGGATTTTTGGTTCAGATCTTTTCAACATCAATTATTTACTAGACTGAAAGCTCCTATAAAGAAAGAACTGTGTCCTAAACTCAACTGTAATCCTGAGTGTGAACACAAAGAAATATTTGTTCAATTGCATTGAATATTTATGTCTGAGACAGTAACTCAAGACGGTTGATAGAAGAGGTGAACCAGAAAGCCATATTTTGTCACAGAGATTTACTTATCCTGCATTGGAACAGAACAATGTTAATGATCTTATTCATATGGCATCATTTTTCTCACACATTTGTCTTTTTAACTCTGAGAAGCAGTAGCAAGAGTTAGGCTGTTGAACTAGAAAGATCTGTACAAGATCCCAACATTGCTGCTTCCTACCTTGGTACCCTTGGGCAAGTTACTTAAACATACCAAGCCTGTGTTTTTATCTCTAAAATGGGAATAAATAATCACAGCTACGTAAGTGTATTATTTTGAGATAATATTTGTAAGGTCTATATACAAGTGCTCAGTGAATGATAGCTATAATGGTTATTTTACAACTAAGAGCAAAACTGTGTACCACAGTGAAACTGCAGATGACTTTTCCATTCAGCTTCAAAGATGTAAAATTTTGTACCATCTAAAATTGTTATTCAGAAAAATCATTGTTTTCTTTCTGTACATGTACTAACCTTAGATTTTCATTGCAATAGCATGCTTATCTTGTAGCATAAAATGAGTCTTTCATGCTAGCAACCCACTTCAAAAAATATTTTTAATTGGCTATAAGAAGTGACTTTTCAACCCAGTTTTTCTCTATGGGTTCTTTCTTATTCAAAACCATGCCTTGCAGTGTATATCAGTCAGGTACTACTATATAACAAACCATTCTAAACACGCACTGGCTTAAAATAAAGTCTTTTACTCTCATCCACACAGCTGGTGAAGAATCCACCTGCAATGCGAGAGACAAAGGTTTGATCCCTGGGTTGGGAAGATCCCCTGGAGAAGGGAAAGGCTACCCAATCCAGTATCCTGGCCTGGAAAATTCCATGGACAGTCCATGGGGTCACAAAGAGTCAGATACGACTGAGTGACTTTCACTTTCTTTCTTTCTTTCCACAATTGTGGGTTGTGTGGGATTTGGGTAAGCGAGGTTGGGCTTGATTGAGTGATTCTGTTTCAAGCTGTGGGTCTGGTCAGGCCCGTGCATGTGTGCTAAATCACTTCAGTCGTGTCTGACTCCTTGTGACTCTATGGACTGTAACCCGCCAGGCTCTTCTGTCCGTGGGGATTTTCCAGGCAAGAATGCTGGAGTGGGTTGCCATGCCCTTCTCCAGAGGATATTCCCGACCCAGGGATTGAACCCGTGTCTCTTATGTCTATCTGTATTGGCAAGTGGGTTCTTCACCACTAGCACCACCTGAAAAGCCTACAATGAGGAACTGGTCTTATAGGCTGGGTTCAGGTCTTCTCTCTGTGTGTTCATTCTATCTAGGCACAAGCTCTTTTCATGTTTAGGAAAGACAGAGGCACAAGAGGAAAGCTCATCTGTATAGGCATCGACTCTGCGACCTCATGGACTGTAAGCCACCCGGCTCCTCCGTCCATGGGATTCTCCAGGAAAGAATACTGGAGTGGGTTGCCATTTCCTTCTCCAGGGGAACTTTCTGACCCAGGGATCGAACCCAGGTCTTCCCCATTGCAGGCAGATGCTTTAACCTCTGAGCCACCAGGGAAGCCACCTTGTTTAATATCATATCTGCTAATATCTCATAGGCATAGCAAGTCACATGACTGAGACGAAAGTCAGGGAAATATATTCCTTCTATGGATCTAGGCAATTGGAGTAAATATTTTTGAGCAATAATCAATCTACCATTAAATATAACAACACAATAAATTCTAAATTGAGGCAGGCAGCTCTGTGAATAATTTCTTCTCCAGGGTCTCACATAGCAATAGTGACTGATAAAGGAACCCATTTTTCTAAGGGTACGTTTTCAACCAACCTTAGACCACTAAGTGTTCAGAATTTAGAATGTTCAGTCCAGCATGTCTAAGAAGCAGGTATGCAACAGAGCTTTAAAAATACAGCACTTAGGAAAATAGACTGAAGTGAGTCCTAGGGGAAGTAGCTAAAGAGATTGCTATTACTTCTAGCAATACAATTTATGCTTCCTGTAGGAATACTATTTGGGTTCTTTTTTGGAGAAAGAAAAACTAAGTAGTGCTTGCGCTGTGTTTGATGACTTGGCTTCTGAAATATAAGATAAGGCTTTGTATATTTGGCTGAGGAGAAACTTTAATTTGTTATTTCGGTCTCAAAGTCATAAGGAAAACAAACACATTAAAACATCCTAGATTCTAGATTTCTAAGTGTGTATGGATATGGGGCAATGCTCTTACTCGGTACTGAAGTATGATCTTGATGTCTGCTCTTGACCTTAACATGGTTCAGTTCAGTTCAGTTCAGTCACTCAGTCCTGTCTGACTCTTTGCGACCCCAAGAACTGCAGCACACCAGGCCTCCCTGTCCATCACCAACTCCCGGAGTCTATTCAAACTCATGTCCATCGAGTTGGTGATGCCATCCAACCATCTCGTCCTCTGTCATCCCCTTCTCCTCCTGTCTTCAATCTTTCCCAGCATCAGGGTCTTTTCAAATGAGATAGCTCTTTGCATCAGGTGAACAAAGTATTGGAGTTTCAGCTTCAGCATCAGTACTTCTAATGAATATTCAGGACTGATTTCCTTTAGGATGGACTGGTTGGATCTCCTTTCAGTCCAAGGGACTCTCAAGAGTCTTCTCCAGCACCACAGTTCAAAAGCATCAATTCTTTGGTGCTCAGCTTTCTTTATAGTCCAACTCTCACATCCAAACATGACTACTGGAAAAACCATAGCCTTAATTAGACGGATCTTTGTTGGTAAAGTAATGTCTCTGCTTTTTAATATGCTGTCTAGGTTGGTCATAACTTTCCTTCCAAGGAGCAAGTGTCTTTTAATATCATGGCTACAGTCACCATCTGCAGTGATTTTGGAGCCTCCCAAAATAAAGTCTTTCACTGTTTCCACTGTTTCCCAATCTATTTGCCATGAAATGATGGGACCAGATGCCATGATCTTGGTTTTCTGAATGCTGAGTTTTAAGCCAACTTTTTTCACTCTCCTCTTTCACTCTCATCAAGAGTCTATAGTTCTTCGTCATTTTCTGCCATAAGGGTGGTGTCATCTGCATATCTGAGGTTACTAATATTTCTCCCAGCAATCTTGATTCCAGCTTGTGCTTCCTCCAGCCCAGTCTTTCTCATGATGTACTCTGCATATAAGTTAAATAAGCAGGGTGACAATATATAGCCTTGATGTACTCCTTTCCCAGTTTGGAACTAGCCTGTTGTTCCATGTCCAATGATAACTGTTGCTTCCTGACCTGCATACAGATTTCTTAGGAGGCAGATCAGGTGGTCTGGTATTCCCATCTCTTGAAGAATTTTTCACAGTTTGTGGTGATCCACACAGTCAAAGGCTTCGGCATAGTCAATAGCAGAAATAGAAATTTTTTCTGGAACTCTTGCTTTTTTGATGATCCAACGGATGTTGGCATTTTGATCTCTAGCATGGTAGGTTTATTCAACAAAATATGGTGACCAATGATGGATCTTTTGTATCTTTACCACCTCATGGAAAGCAAACTATTTGGATAATGAATTTGCATTTTTTTGAGAGTGTGATTGTATTAACCGAATACTTCTAGAGCCTATTTTTCTCTTCATCCTCCCCACTTCCATCCAAGGTAAGGTGGCTGAGAGTTCCTCACTTTTCATACTTTGAAAAAAATACCTTAGTCTAAAGCAGTGGTTCCCAGCCTTTGCTGTACATTGAGATCTTCTGGGGGAGCTTCAACGATATTGATGTCTTGGTGTCTTACAGAGGCTAGTTGAACTGATCTGTGCATAAGAATATTTAAAGCTCCTCCTATGGTCAATTAATTGTGCAGCCAGGGTTATGAATCTCTAATCTAGAGCCTTGATAACTTCATCTTCATCATTAGAATAGCTCGCTGCATATAGACCTGCATTTAGTACTGTGCAAAATGACAGGCTGTACATTAGTTAATGCAGTATTATCAGTATGTCTGGAGCTTGGCATGACATTTAACTGAATTTAATCTTCATGAAAATTACATAGGTGGTTATTACTGTCCCCCTTCTATAGATGAGGAAACAGAACCTCAGAAAAGGACATAACTTGCCTTCAAACACAGAGTTTTTAATCACAAGTCTAGGATTCCAATGCCTACTATTAACTTCAAAACCTTGGGCCCTTTCTAACTCCAAAATAAAGCTGAGTAGGCACTTTTTTTTCATCCTGTATTATGTAAAATTTTTAAGTTGGAGAACTGTTTTTCATAATGTAAGCAGCCTGGGTAAGAAAACCCCAGAGAAAGGGTATTAAGCATGGCTTTCTTGACGTAAGAGAAGCCATTTTTGGCCTAAGCCACTTTGGGATCTGAGCCAGGTCACAATGCTCACTCTTGAATAGGTCTCAGTGATTTTAAGGAAAGTAAAGGAATTCAGAAACAAAGGAAAAATAGTCAAGAAACAACAGTTCAGCAATAAGGCAGAATTTTGTTCCTCTTCAAGGGATATACATCACAGTCTAAATGTCCATCATGGATGAATGAAGAAGATATGGTACATATATATATAAAATGGAATATAACACAGACATTAAAAAGAAAATGACATAATGCCATTTACAGAAACATGGATGGACCTAGACATTATCATACTGAGTGAAGTAAGCCAGACAGAGAAAGACAAATATCATATTATATTCCTTATATGAGGAATTTAAAAAATAGTACAAATGGACTTGTTTACAAAATAGAAATAGAGTTACAGGTGTAGAAGAAAACTTACTGTTATAAAGGGGGAAAGTGGTGGCAGGTAGAGATTAATTGGGAGACTGGGATTAATTTATACACACTATTATATATAAAATAGATAACTATTAAGAACCTACCGTGTAGCACAGGGAACTCTACTCAATACTCTGTAATGACCTATATGGGAAAAGAATATAAAAAAGAGTGGATATATATGTATGTATAACTGATTCACTTTGCTGTATAGCAGAAACAAGCATAAAGTTATAAATCAACTATGTTCCAATAAATTTTTTAAAAAATTAATTAAGAATGTACCTTAAAAAATCAAAATTTCATACAGTCTTTGAGTTCTACAGGAACAAAGGCCTATTGACTTTTCTGACATTCAATCAACTAAAGCTTAGACTGTCTACATTTGCCCCAATTCTATTGAATTCAGCTCTGCTCAAGCCCCTTCTTAAATATTCATGTGCTTTTTGCTTAAAACTTTCCTCAATTTGGGGGGAGTTACTGTTTTGGGAAATGTTCCCAGTGTTCTTATTTGCTGCAAGTAGTAAATCCTTTCTTCTCCCAATCTTTGGCTTGGTTGTGTCTTTTGGTTTGACATCCATCCTTTTCAGTTCAGTTCAGTTCAGTCGCTCCGTCGTGTCCGACTCTTTGCATCCTTTTAAGTATTACCAAATCCTCCTGAAGTAGAACAGATTACTTCCCCCTATTTTACAGATAGAGAAAATGAGGAGGTTTGGCGTGGTTGTGTGAATCATGCTCTTAAAACCTGTTCCCACTTGGAACCACATTTGGCTCACCAGAATCCAGAGTCAGGTGAGGCGGGTATTACTACCAATTCCTGTGTGAGGAAGCTGAGACCTGAGAAGAGAGTCCATTTTCTACCCACAGCCAAGGTCACCATGGCCTTTCACTATCACATTTGGATTCCCATCTTTCATGATGATTAAACAATATTGGTGAAAAATCACTTAAAATAAGAAAACAGGAGAAATAGGACTTCTGCCTCTGGCAATGAGATTTTCATATTCAGACTTCCATGATTCTACTAGAATGGGCAGAATGTATTAATTCTGATTTTTTTAGAATAAAATTCCCACTTCCAATTTAATAGATGGTTAATATTATTTTTTACTTACTTTTTAAATTGATGTACATTTTATTTATAAAGCTCTGTTAGTATCCAGTGTGCAGCAGTGATTCGGATATACATATATATGTATGCATCTTTCATGTTCTTTTCCATTCTTGTTTATTTATTACAGGATATTGAATACAGTTCCCTGTGCTGTAGGGACAGGGACCCTATTGTTAATCCATTTTACATATAGGAGTTTGTATCTGCTACTTCTCAACTCCTAATTTATCCCTCCCTTCACCTTCCCCTTTTGTGTAAACAAGTTTGTTTTCTATGTCTCTGAGTGAGTATGTTTCTGGTTTGTAAATGACTTCATTTTCATAATGCTTTAGATTCCACATATAAGTGATACGATATTTGTCTTTCTTTTTCTGACTTCACTTGGTATGATAATCTTTCAGTTCAGTTCAGTCACTCAGTCGTGTCCGACTCTTTGTGACCCCATGAATCACAGCACGCCAGGCCTCCCTGTCCATCACCAACTCCCGGAGTTCACTCAAACTCATGTCCATCGAGTCGGTGATGCCATCCAGCCATCTCATCCTCTGTCGTCCCCGTCTCCTCCCGCCCCCAATCCTTCCCAGCATCAGAGTCTTTTCCAGTGAGTCAACTCGTCGCATGAGGTGGCCAAAGTATTGGAGTTTCAGCTTTAGCATCAGTCCTTCCAATGAACACCCAGGACTGATCTCCTTTAGGATGGACTGGTTGGATCTCCTTGCAGTCCAAGGGACTCTCAAGAGTCTTCTCCAGCACCACAGTTCAAAAGCATCAATTCTTCGGCGATCAGCTTTCTTCACAGTCCAACTCTCACATCCATACATGACCATCTATATTGTTTCAAATGGCATTGCTTCATTCTTTTTTATGCTGAGTAATATTCCACTGTGCTATATCTTCATATTCATTCATCTGTCAGAGAACACTTAGGTTACTTCCATGTCCAGGTTGTTAATAGTGCTGCTATGAACATTGTGGTACATATATCTTTTTGTGTTAGTTTTCTCCAGTTATATGCCCAGCAGTAATGGTAGGCTACTTTAAAAATGATGAAATTAAATTGTGCATTTAACCACAAGCTCTTCAATTTTGTTTCAGTCCAGATCTTTCAAATTTGGTCACCCATTTTCTCTTTCTTTAATGATTTATTTTCCTTTTTACTGCCTCATAGAGTTAATTTCACTTCCTTTTGAAAGTGGTTTTCAGGAAAAGGGAAAACAAACTGATCCCACAGTGAGTGAGGAAGTATGTACTATCACTTCTAATCTATTTTTTTCCTCATAAGTTAAAAAGATTCTATTTTTGTGTTTGTTGTATAATATATATGACATATTAATAGGCTAGTCTATTCAGTTCAGTTCAGTCCAGTTCAGTTGCTCAGTTGTTCCGACTCTTTGTGACCCCATGAATCGCAGCACGCCAGGCCTCCCTGTCCATCACCAATTCCCGGAGTTCACTCAAACTCTTATCTGTCGAGTCGGTGATGCCATCCAGACATCTCATTCTCTGTCATCCCATTCTCCTCCTGCCTCCAGTCCCTCCCAGCATCAGAGTCTTTTCCAGTGAGTCAACTCTTCGCATGAGGTGGCCAAAGTATTGGAGTTTCTGTCCAAAGTATTGGAAGCATCAGTCCTTCCAATGAACACCCAGGACCGACCTCCTTTAGAATGGACTGGTTAGATATCCTTGCAGTCCAAGGGACTCTCAAGAGTCTATTACTCAAGGCTAGCCTATTACTTATGTATAATATGCATATTTATGTATGTTACTATCACACAAACACCTGCAGACCTATTGAAGTATGTGCACAAGATGTTTTCATTTCTAGGGACATAGGCCCATAAGTTTGGAGACCCTTAATGTTATGGGTTAAATTGTGTGTGGGTTGAATTGTGTCTCAGTTCAGTTCAGTTCAGTCTCTCAGTCGTGTCCAACTCTTTGCGATCCCATGAATCACAGCATGCCAGGCCTCCCTGTCCATCACCAGCTCCCGGAGTTCACTCAAACTCATGTCCATCGAGTCGGTGATGCCATCCAGCCATCTCATTCTCTGTCGTCCCCGTCTCCTCCCACCCCCAATCCCTCCTAGCATCAGAGTCTTTTCCAGTGAGTCAACTCGTTGCATGAAGTGGTCTAAGTATTGGAGTTTCAGCTTTAGCATCAGTCCACAACCTAGATAGCATATTAAAATGCAGAGACATTACTTTGCCAACCAAGGTCCATCTAGTCAAGGCTATGGTTTTTCCCGTGGTCATGTATGGATGAGAGAGTTGGACTGTGAAGAAAACTGATCGCTGAAGAATTGATGCTTTTGAACTGTGGTGCTGGAGAAGACTCTTGAGAGTCCCTTGGACTGTAATGAGATCCAACCAATCCATTCTAAAGGAGATCAATCCTGTGTCTGCTGCTGCTAAGTCACTTCAATCGTGTCCGACTCTGTGTGACCCATAGATGGAAGCCCACCAGGCTCCCCCGTCCCTGGGATTCTCCAGGCAAGAACACTGGAGTGGGTTGCCATTTCCTTCTCCAATGTGTGAAAGTGAAAAGCGAAAGTGAAGTTGCTCAGTCGTGTCCGACCCTTAGCGACCCTACGGACTGCAGCCTACCAGGCTCCTCCATCCATGGGATTTTCTAGGCAAGAGTACTGGAGTGGCTTGCCATTGCCTTCTCCGAATCCTGTGTCTACCTCCCCACAAAAAGGGCTTCCCTGGTGGTTCAGATGGCAAAGAATCTGGCTACAATGCAGGAGACCCAGCTTCAACCCCTGGGTCATGAAGATCCCCTGGTGAAGGGAATGGCTACCTACTCCAGTATGCTTGCCTGGAGAATTCCATGAGCAGAGGAGACTGGCAGGCTACAGTCTGTGGGGTCTCAAAGAGTCAGACATGAATGAGCAACTAACACTTTCACTTTCCCCTCCCAAAAGATGTTGACCCTAGCCCCTAAAACCACAGAAAGTGATCCGATTTCAAAATAAGGCCATTGTAGATATATTACATTATAGATGAGGTCATACTGGGGTTGGATAGGCCCCTAATCCAATCTGACAGGTGTCCCTATGAGAAGACAGCCACATGAAGACAGAGATATACAGGAAAACTCCATGTGAAGATGGAGGAAGAGGTTGGAGCGAAGCATCTATGGACCAAGGATTGCCTGTATCACAAGAAGCTAGGAGAGAGGCACGGGACACATGTTCTCTCAGTGCCCTCAGAAAGAACCAATTCTGCTGATACCTTGGTTTCAGACTTCTAGTCTCCACAACTGTTAGACAATACATTTCTTCTGTTTAAGCCACCCAGTTTGTGATACTTTGTTATGTCAACCCTCAGAAAGTAATTCACTTAGTATATATTGACAAAAAAATTGTCTGAAATATTTTAAGAAAACTTAACAAATTTACACTAATTCAAGTAGTGCAATCTACCAGCATGATGCTTTTGTTAGGAAATCTAAGTAGACATTTGAAGTCTGAAGAGGGTGCTGAGAGTCAGGGAGAGAAAAAACACCCAGTGCTTTTGGAACTGCTTGTCACCAGAGGGAAACCATGAATGTCTCTGCAGAAATAATAGGTCCAAGAATATGCTTGGGAGACTGGGAAAGGCCACCGGGCTTTTCAAGCCACAAGCTGAGTGGTTGAAGAAAGACACTGGGAGCTTAAGAGAAATCAGGGAGGCCTGGGGCTAATTTTTGCTGGTTTATTTTCTTTTTCCATTTGTTTATTCGCTACAAGTCAGATTTTGGAGCAATTAGCAAAATATCATGCAAATATTCCCAGTGTGACTACACACGAATAACTTTAATTCTGCTGAACATTTGTCTTGTTGCTACAAAATACATCTGCTATTTGCATTAACTTAATCTGTTAAGATATTGTGAACTAAACCACAGACTTCCAGAGACATTTAGGAGGCAGCTTCCCATTTTTATTGGACACCGTTGACTAGCAAAATCTGCTTTTGTGATCACATGATCCCACCCCAGGAGCACCTTTTTTCCCAGGGCTGTTTCAGACAATAGAAAAAGATGCATAATGGAGCACTAGAGAAGGCAAGTGCTGGAGGAGCAGACGGGAAGTTTACCAGTAACAGAAGCAAACAGTGAAATAAATAATGGAAGGAAATGTTGTAACGCATGGATATGCATTGTGTGTATTTGACAAATGGACAGAAATGCATTGAACTCTTGACATATGCAAATTACTGTGTTATGTACTTCACATAGTTTATATCATAGAAATCTCATGACCTCCCTAGAGGGTAGATTTTAGGGAGGCAAATCCTTTGTCCCACATTATATAGAGAGTAGGAGCAGGTGACTATTCCATTCATTCACCAACTGTTTATTGAACACCTACTCTGCGCCAGACACTGTTCTAGTTACTAGATGCATGTGTGCATGCTCAGTCACTTCAGTCATGTTTGACTCTTTGTGATCCCATGGACTATAGCCCCCTAGACTCCTCTGTCCATAGGATTCTCCAGGCAAAAATACTGAAGTGGGTTGCCATCCCCTCCTCCAGGGGATCTTCCCGACCCTGTATCTCTTATGTCTCCTGCATTGACAGGAGGATTCTTTATCATTAGTGCCATCTGGGAAACCCAGTTACTCGATATAAAGAGATAAAGCTACTGTGCTTAGAGAGTTTAGTTTAAGATGAAAGACTTAGACACTTGGAAGTAAACCAGTAAAGAAGACACATTCAGGGGGAGTTGAAAGTTATGCAGAAAGTAAGACTACTCTGTGATGTGATAGCAAGTACTTGGCAGGTGACTTCGGACAAAGTGGTCAAGGAAAGCTTGACCTAGGAATCCTAGGAAATCCTAGGAAAAAAATCCTAGAAAAAATCCTAGGAAAGCTTCTCTAGGATGTGATGGTTGCTGAGACTTGACTGATGAGAAATCATTTGTGCAAAGAAGAACATTCCATGGAGTGAGAAGACCCAAATGCCACTGGTCAGGACCAAGAGAAGTAAGAGATGCCACACTGGATGCTTGCTTGCTTAAGCAAGGAATTATGGGAGTTATGACAATTTTTAGAAGATTACTTTGGGTGCTATGTCAAGAATAGATTGCATAGGGCAAGAAATGCGAATATATATCTGTAGAATTGATGCTATTCAGGTGAGAGCTGATGGTGCCTTAGTCCAGGGCAGAAACAAAGGAAATGGAGAGGAGTCGGTAGATAGAGATATATTTGGATCAGGGCTTGCTGGTAGTTGGGATGGGAGAAGGGTGGAGTTAAAAAAAATGAATGACAACTGTAATTACCCCAACAGAGGTCATTACCACACATTTTCTCTATGCTCAGACCTGTGCAGGTGACCCCACCAATAGAACCATGGGGAGGAGCCCTCTTTCTCAGCTTTGGGTTGAACCTTGAACTTCAGTGGTACCTAGTCCATGAGCAGGTGATCCACAGACCCATCCATAGTGCACAGGTTGGCCTCCCAAGGTGTCAAGAACTCAGCCATGGCCAAAAGGATGCATTCACCTACTTCCTATGCCCCCTTTCCTCACCCCAGATTCTGTCTCTACTGATCTAAGGAAGTAATAAACTTGATTTTGTCATCCAAAACAAAACTAAAGCTTCTCATATCCTTAGAGTCATTCTTTAATTCATTTATCTTATAGATGCCTGTTTGGTGCTAACACTGTGCTAAAAGTTGAGGCGATTAAATCTGATTAATCTCTGTATTGGCTCTGCTCTTGAGATGTTCTTAATTTAATGGCAAAGACATAGGTAAACAACACTATGTCATCCAACAGACTGTAACAGAAATGTTGCAGATACAAGGTGAGAAGTGCTCACAGGAGGAAGGGGCATAGGGTAAAGACAATGGAGAGCCCACTTGCAAGATGAAAGCTGGAGTGGGATGAAGAAAGAAGGAAGGGTTTTCCAGAAGAGAAATCAGCCTTCACAGTGTAAGGGAGCCCTGATGGTTATGGTGCATTTAGAAGAACGGATTCATTCTCCTGTCTTCATATGAATCTCTCACCTAGTCACGTGACCTTTTCTTTCCTTACTGCCGCTCCTCCAACTCCCCTGCAACACAGGGTCTCCTGGGTTCACGGAGGGGTGATGATTGAAAGCATGTACTTTGGAGCTGGGTTAAAATGTGATCTGATCATGGCTCCAAACAATTAATATTTGCTTGACTTTGTGTGAGTCCTTTATCCTCTCCAAGACTTGGTTTCCTCATCTGTAAAATGGGAATGGTGAAAGAACTAACTTTATAGTGGTTTTTGAAGCACTGAAAGAGGAGTGCATATCTGTCATTTAGTCCAGTGCTTTATTGGTATAGCTGCTCTTTCACAAATTTTATTTCCCACCCTATAAGCTTGGCACCTCTCTAGGTGCAGCGTGCACCATGATATAGTTGTTCAGTAAACATATGCATACTAAGTTGTTTCAGCCATGTCCACCTCTTTGTGACCTTATGGACACAGCAGTCCGCCAGGCTCCTATGTCCATGGGATTCTCCAGGCAAGAATACTGGACTGAGTTGCCATACCCTCCTCTAGGAGATCTTCCTGACCCAGGGACTGAACCCACGTCTCTTCTGTCTCATGCGTTGGGAGACAGATTCTTTACCACTAGCGCCACCTGGGAAGCCCCATTCAGTGAATAGGTGAATGCATATGTCTGACATTCTTAGTTTCCTGACTTCCTAGTCTCTATTGATGACTGAGATTTTATTAATAATTCCATTTTAGTAAATGGTAAACTGTAGAAATGTAGTTTTCTGCTTGGAAAATTTTTAATTAAGTTATTTTTATTTTTTAACCTCTAAACCCTTATTCCTGGGAAATGTCCACTCTGAAGTTCATTTCTTTTCCCAGAAGACAGCAGTTTATCAGCTTTGAGAAGATTATGGTTCAACAGAGAGCCTGTTCAAGTCCATTTTGAGACATAGTTTCCTATGAGGCTTCAATATGAGGAAGGCACATTGAAGGCCTTGTTAACACAAGTATTAATATTCATAACATACTTTCAGTTTCTTTTGTATCTCAGCCTCATTCCTCTTCCATAATGCCATGATCTTTATCACTTTATCAGCTGCCCCCTAAGGAAACGTGCTGATAATTCGCAAAACAAATAGATCTGCTCCTTTGCCCCTCTCCTCCTCTCAGTCTCCCAGTGTATCCAGCTCTGATTTCTCAATCCAGCGGTACATGATGAAACCAGCGGGCCTGTTCATCCAGAGCCATACCAGTGATATAAACTTCCTGAGAGCTGGTTCCACTTGAGGCTGGCCCCGCGCAAGGGCATTCGGGGGAGCATGTCACTTTCTGCCTTCTTGACAGTGGGCAATGCCTTGTGGAGTGTCATTTAATAAAAGAATCATATGAGTTTATTTCTTATGCTATTGTCACAGATGTCAGTTCACTGTAGTGGGCTGAAGTGGCTGGGGATTCCTGGCCCCAAACACCAAACAAATGTATAAAAGTAGAACAGAAGTCTTGACTGGATACATTGACATAAATTGACATTTTAGAAATAATATTTTATTTTAATTAGTTGATTTTTCCTTTTATTGAGGTGGGGATGGGAGTAGGAGAGGGGTCATAGAAAATTAATTTCTAAAAAGTATATGTAAATATTTATATATATAAATATGTATTTTATACATATATGTGAAATATACATATAAAGTCAGTTCTTTGTGTGTTGCCTCTGTGATATTTTTAACCACATATTTACTTTTCCCCTTAAATTATCTGTTAGTGAGTACAGAAGTAGCCTATCATATATTTCTTCAATCGAATCAGTTGCAGGAGTGAACTTTCTTTATATCTGGCATTTGAGACACCCACTGTCCCCTTTCATCTCCCAAACATCTGAAAAACATTGAGATGGCTAAACTAGATTGCTTTCTCACAATTTGCATCATATTTGCATAAAATCTCTGGTCGTCACTTTGACCTCTCTTTGAATCTCCTTCCTCTGAAATTCATGTTTCCACCCCTTATCAGAGCTGAGGAACTGAGAAAAGGCCCAGTTGAAGTCTTTAATTCTGCTTGAGAAATAAGATGGTGTTCTAGAAATCATGCAGCACACTTTCAAGAAGACCTGAGGGGATGTGTGTGTGTGTGTGTGTGTGCGTGTATGTGCATGCATACGTGTGTCTCTGTCTATGTTTGTGTAGTAGCTGAAATCTGCTCTGTTTCTGTCTTCCCTGTGGAGACAAGAAATACATCTTGGTTTTTCATGAAACTGACAAGACTGATAGTAATCCATGACTTTGAACTTTAAAATCAACAAGCAGCCTCCTAAAAGAGCTCACAACCACATGAAGAGACAGGTGTGTTGGACAGGATCTATTACAAGAATGAACAAGGATGATGGTGCAGAATCCTAAAGGCAACTTTATTTTTGTCCTGACGTTTCCCTTTAAACCTACTCAGTGAGGAAAGGTTTTCCCCTACCACTGTACAAAATTTCAGAGAGTCCCATGGCCTTCTGATTCCTTTCAGATGATACATGTCCAATGTTCACCTAAAGATAAAAGAAGCACAGTCTCGAACAAGATGTCAGGATGGCCAGTCCACCACAGCTGTTCAATGTTTATGCAGGCTTTAGAGAGGAGATGGCTGTGTTAGGGTAAAGAATAGAAAAATTTTGGACCAAAATTCAGGACAGAAAAAGGTTTAAAGATATGAGGGTGCTATATAAGCAAAGCTACCAGAGAAGCTAGAGTTGGTATGTGGACATGGAGTCGCCTCCTATGGTAGGCAGGATTCCAAGAGGACCCCCAAACACTCACTTTTACATAATCCTCTCCCTTTTAGTGTGGCCAGGAGCTACGATATGATGGAATGTCACTTCTGCAATTATATTATTTGCAAAATTGAAGGGAATTTTGCAGATGCAGTTAAGGTCCCTCATCAGTTGACTGTGAGTTAAGCAAAAGAAAGATTATTCTGGGTGGTCCTGACCTCATTAAGTGGGCCTTTACAGGAGACAGACTTTCCTACTTGCCTGGAAGAAGTCACACAGTGTGAACTGTCCAAGGCAGAGTGTGACCTTCAGGAACTGAGGGTCTCAGTCTTATAGTCACAAAAAATGGAATTCTGTCAACACTGTAGATGAACTTCGACAAGGACCCAAATCTTTATATGAAACTACAGCCTTGACCAATGCCAGTACCATTATTGTCTCAAGTAGTTCAATATGTGGTAAATTAGAAACACAGCAAATAGAAAATAAATGCACCTCTCTTCATTAGATTGTTTCATGTTGGAGTGTGTTGGGAGATAAGGACACAAATTTAGTGAGAGACTTAATTGGGTAGGATTTAAGATGCTGGATTTATGAAAGTGTAGTGTTCAGTGGAGATCCAGACACACTCTGTTAAAAACTAAATCTGGATGGCTTGTGTTCCATATTCTTTAGCGATGGGGTGTAAAAACTGTAGGGTGCTTCTCTGCATTATCCTGACCTCAGGATCCAGGTTAATGAACACCTTTTCTGCAACACTGACAATGGCAGTGGCAGAAAACCACAAATTGCACTAAGGTGTTTACTTCAGTTCAAAAGGTGTCACTTTTCATTTTTATTCATGTTTCATTGACCAAAGCAAGTCACCTGGACACACCTAACTTCAAGGGTAGAAAGAATGAATCAGAATTGATGAATTTCATCAGTCAGTTTTCAATAGTAATTTTAAAACAAGGAGGTGACAATGACTGCCAGCCTCTTAATTTATATTCAAGCATCTTCGTCCCAAAGAATTCAAGTGTTCTCATCCCAAATTCTGAGAAGTTGTGCATGTGTTCACTGCACACACACAATTTATTTTGTATTGAATATTAGACACTACACAGAGCTATAAACAGCATTAAGACATAGGTGCCTTCTCTTGTATGGATGCCTTCTACCCTAATAATCCTGATGGGATACAAAATAAATTTTGAGGCCTTTTTAATGTAGGAATTTCCATGTTCTTGCCTCTTCTATGTTTTCATAGTCTCCTTCCTATCTCTCCTGAGACTCAGTTTGCTAGTGAGTTCAGGGTCAGGAAGGGAAGACTCACAAGCTTTCTAAAGATGGATGCTGGGACAAACTTTGAGTGGTATTCTAATCAAAATTGTGTTAAGCCTCAGAAAAGAGTGGGACTGTGAGAGATATAAAGCTTCTCCCAAATAAAAACCTGTTGTATTCATGCCAGTTAGTAATATTTCAGTTTTTAAATTCTCACAGCACTTTCAACTCTATTATGACTGCTGTAGGAAGGGCAATTATTTTTGTCCCTCTGTGATAAGTGAAAAATCGAGTGATAGACAATATTTGAGTTGCCTCTCCTCTTCTCCCATCAAAATGCTCACTTAGGAAGGAACTTGCAGGTATTTCACTTCTCCAAGGATTACCTGTATTTCAAACTTCAAAGTTAAATGGAATCTATGTCTCTTGGGAAAATTTTTTCCAGGCATCAACAAAGATGTGGTAGAGACTGGTGGGGAATGGTAAAGTTATAGATGGTAAATGCCATCCTGTCAATCATTGTGGAAGTCAGACACAGAGGAGGGAGCCGGGAAGGAAGGAGAAGACGAATGAACCTGCAAAGTACTACATGCCTATGAAAGTGCTGTGCAGAAGACGCAGACACAGTAGCTAGGCACAGGCAGTCAGAGAAATAGAAGGAGAAATAGGAGAGAAGGTCTGGACTAAGAGGAAAGCATTTCCAAAAGGAAGGAAGGGGAAAGTGCCAAAGTTCACAGAGGAGGCAGCTAAAAGGATGAAGAAAGAGTTCTATGAATGCCATAAATCAGGCTATTACTGACCTGGGTGAAGATCTCTGTGATAGAGGGGAAATAGAAGCTAGATTGTTGTGGGGCAGACTCTTTCCCAAGAAGCTGCAGAAGTACTGGTGAGCAGGATGATAGCTTCTTATAGGGATACAACCTTAGGGAATAAAAAAAAAAGTGTTACAAGGGGAGAAATTTGTATTATAAGTGGATTTATATTATATTTAGAAGGGAAAGTGCTCACAAAGACAGAAAAGTTCATGATGCAGGTGAGAGAGGTACTGTTGCTGGAGCAAAGTGCCTTCCATGGCTAAATCTCCTTTGGAAGCATCAGCATAGGAGGAGGGGCTCTCTTCCTTGAAGTAAGCGGAAGAAAGGGAGAATGGGACCTTATAGAGATGGATGAGATGGGGCTGGAGGGTGAGGTCCACTCTGGAGGCCTCACATTGCTAATCACACAAGAAACTTACTTGTAGGAGGAAGGAAAGATGGAGAAGACCCAGGTCACAAGGAATTTTGCCAAAATTGCCATTGTACCCATTTGGGATCAATCATATAGCATCTGCACTGAACTTCCCTGGTGGCTTAGATGGTAAAGAATCGGTCTGCAATACAGAAGACCTGGGTTCAATTCCTGGGTCGGGAAGATTCCCCTGGAGAAGGGAATGGCTATCCACTCTAGTATTCTTGACTGGAGAATTCTATGGACAGAGGAGCCAACAGGCTACAGTCCACATGGTCACAAAAAGTCCAAGAGTACTGAGTGACTGATTGATACTTTCATTTCATGGGGCTAAGACACTGTGTTCCCAGTGCAGGGGGTCTGGGTTTGATCCCTAATTTCCTATTATCCTGACTTCTCAAGTGGCTCAGTGGTCAAGAATCCACCTGCCAGTGCAGGAGCCACAGGAGACATGAGTTTAATCCCTGGATTGGGAAGATCCCCTGGAGGCAGAAATAGCTATCCACACCAGTACTCTTGCCTGGGATAATCCCATGGTCAGTAGAGCCTCGTAGGCTACAAAGAGTCAGACATGACTACCCTTGCATGTGTTTCATTCATTCACGCAGCATCTAGGGAGAGCTTTGCAGAGCAATCGTCCTGCTTTTGGACAAGGCAGGAGGCAAATGAAATCCAGGAAGTCCCTTTGAGCCAGATCTCCTTTCACACATCTTGACACACCCCCAAGTCAGTCTCGAAAGACCATGACCAAGGTCAGGGAGAGGCTAAGAGATGAGTCTCTTTGATTGGTTCTGAATGGAGCTTGACTTTGAAGCCAGGCCCTGGACCTGGAAACTTTGTGAGTGGTGTCGGGGCACAAATACAAAATTTGTGAGTTGACCTGTTTAAACTTAGGACATCTAAATTGTGAGGAATACAATTTTGAGATCTCTTTTCCTATTCACATCTGTGAGAACGATATTTTCAGCCCTGTGAGGGTTTTATGGCTCAAGTTGAGTACTTTTTCCTCTGTGAGAAATGTGTTTTATGTTTGGAGGGATTTTTCATTTGTTCCATTGAAGGGCATCTCATAAAAGACACTTGTTTGAGGTGCAGCTGCTCTCAGTAGACCTGGAGGAGGGGTTTCTGTGTGCAGGATTAGGTTGATGGACCAATCTCTTTATTCTCTAGGGATTTTTGGGAATCTTCCATGATTGGCTGAGCAGGAGGAATCTTCCAATGACAGCTCTACAAAGAAAGAAAGACAATAAAGACAATCTAATAGGCAGTCGGTCGATGAAGATTTTTGTCTGGAATAAATTTAGTGCATCTCATAAAGTTTTTATAGATGCTACCTTTCAGATGCTTAGAATATTATTATCTAGCCCAACATTTCTCTGTTTCTAATTTTTCTTCTTTTAGCCTAAAAAGAAAAAAACAAACAAACTTTTCAGATGTTCTTTGGTGTCTATTTTAAGCTCTTAGCAGAGTTATTTAAATGACAGATTTTTCTATTTCCACTGCTTGGCGTTCTTTTCCTATGGGATTTAATTAGCGTCTTCAACAAAAGTCTGACAATTAGTGGGTTTTGTGATGGAATTCATGGTTTCTATCTTTCCTTGGCTTCAACAAAGAAGCCTCAACAGGTCCTTCCTAAGCATAACATTTTGGTGCTTTGGGGCCAAAATAGAAAAAAATACAGAATTCGCGTGGATATAAAATAACCGATCATTCCCAAATAATAGAAGAAAAATTGATTCCAAATCAAGCTTGCAGCAACAAAATTCAAGTTATTTAAAAATTCACTTAACAAGTAAAAATGAAACAAGACATAACAAAACAAAAAATAGGAGCTGCATTACTAAGAATTCTGCATGTTGTTTCATGCTGGGCTCTGCAGATATTACAAATCTATCATTTCCTCTGATCTTCCATACAATTCTCAACCTCTCTCTCTCTTTCCCTTCTCCCTCCTTCTTGGGTGTTTTGGGAAGGAGTGCATGTGAGCAAGGGTGCGGGCAACTACAAAGGAACTCTGTCTATGCCAGGTAAAAATATATTCATACCTTTTCCACGTGGCTGGTGCTTGATGAGTCTGCTTTAACGTCCCTTGAGTCTGTGGAGTTGTGCGTCTCTACAGTATATTTTATTACTTAATGGAAAATGAAGTGTATTTCTTTATTTTCTGTAAAAAAAAAAAAATGAAACAAAACTGTGTGTGTGTGTCTGTGGGGGGCGGGGGTGATGGAGAAAAAGACTTTGACTCAAGAGAGAATCACACCCTGAAATTTCTCCTCTGCCCTTGATCTTCATAAGTTGGATGGTCTGATTCTGCTGGTGAAGCTCCCCTTTTGCATAAGGAAAGGACAGTGAAATGGTAATGTGTTTTAACTCTTTTTTTCCCCTTCCACAGAGAAAAGCCTCTATGGGGCCATGAAATCCACTTGTTTTTGTGGTATTGCCATTGATTCTATATCTCAATAAGGAGAAATCAAGTGTTCTAGGATTTGGGATTTGTTTTCCTTATAGCATAAGTAAAATATAATCTTTATATAATATATATTTCAGAAAGTACTCAAATAAGGAATACAAATCCTAAATTTGTGGCTGTGACTTCCTTTGCCTCCTGGACTATATGGCAGAACACTGGTGGAGGAAGGTGGGTCCATGGAGAGGCAGGATGGATATCCCAAAGCTGTGGTCCTGAGATGCCCTGGGCAGTCACACAGGTACCAGGTCCTGGAGATTAATCTCGGGTGCTCCTGGTGCACCTTGCTCTCCACATGGGTGTGAAACGCCAGATGAGAACTTTAGACTTGGCATTTACTTGGGGAACAGAGAAAGGTAACAGATAAAAAGGGCCAGTCTTGCTCTGGGAGTTAGAAACTTTGAGCTCTCTTCCCAGGAACATCACTTGCTCATAGCATGTCCTTGGGCAGGTGAAGATATTTCATCTGGTTATACCTGTGTTCTGTGGAAAGCAGGGGTAATAATCTCTGCCTTGCTTATCTCAGGAGTGTGACAGGTGTCAGGTAGCACAAGGACCTTGGTTGCTTTATATCTGGATGTAAACATGCTTCACCATCTGCGAATGCCTATGGTGGTGTGCTTCCTGTGTGCCTGGACTTGCACTAGGCTCATGCAGGAATGGTCAAGGACTCTGGACTCTAGTCCTCAGCTCTCAGTGGGATGAGAGGCTAATTCAAGCGGGAAGAGCAATGGTGGGGTCAAGTGCCTTTGTGGGGCTACCCTAGTCAGCAATAGGCAGATGTTTGATTTACCATAACAGCCCTCAAACTCCCTGGGGGCTATGTGGACAAAGAATTGCCATATTCCATTGTCTCTGAGGCCTACCCTCCCATGTTTTAACAACTCTAGGACCAGATATCTCTTATAATGAGTGGTTGGTTATTGTTGAAATAGTAGCTCTTGTTATTGGTACACAAAATAATGGCATGTTTCATAATCTAAGAAGACTTACATTGAATAAAATATGAGAAGAAAAAGATGATATCCTGAATATTTGAACTGCTAAGTACAATGTTGAGAAGAACTTTAAGTTAGCGAGTCTCTCGTCATCAAAGTAATTCAGTCTTGGAAATCATTACAAAGTGGGGCACAGGAGATGTTTCACCTGGACGTTTCCACCCAGAGCATTAGATTTTGACTTTCAGAACGTTGACATACTTTATTCTTCTTAGAAATTAGTTGATTTCAATAATTTTTAAAATCTTAGAAATAGGATCTTATCAGGGCTGGGGCAGTGAAACTGACATGAGAGATTCAGTTAGACATGAAGGGAAGCCATTGGGTTTGTAGCCATGAACTTTATTGTTAAAGTTGCCTTCAACTCCAGGCTGTTCTCAGTCAACCATTAGTTGCTTCCAGTGTTTTGGACTGACTTTCTTCTTGACACCCTTTCCACTGAGTCGTAGTAAAGACACTATCTCTTGGGAACCAAAGAGAGGTAGAGGTAGGCAGTAGAGGGAAATGAGAGAAAGAGATTGTTCAAACCCTTATACTTTCTTTAAAAAAGAAATTTAATCCAGTCATGAAATTAAAAGATGCTTACTCTTTGGAAGGAAAGTTATGACCAACCTAGATAGTATATTAAAAAGCAGAGACATTACTTTGCCAACAAAGGTCTGTCTAGTCAAAGCTATGGTTTTTCCAGTGGTCATGTATGGATGTGAGAGTTGGACTGTGAAGAAAGCTGATCGCCAAAGAATTGATGCTTTTGAACTGTGGTACTGGAGAAGACTCTTGAGAGTCCCTTGGACTGCAAGGAGATCCAACCAGTCATTTTAAAGGAGATCAGTCCTGAGTGTTCATTGGAAGGACTGATGCTAAAGCTGAAACTCTAATACTTTGGCCACCTCATGCGAAGAGTTGACTCACTGGAAAAGACTCTGATGCTGGGAGGGATTGGGGGCAGGAGGAGAAGGGGACGACAGAGGATGAGATGGCTGGATGGCATCGCCGACTCGATGGACATGAGTTTGAGTGAACTCCGGGAGTTGGTGATGGACAGGGAGGCCTGGTGTGCTGTGATTCATGGGGTTGCAAAGAGTCGGGCATGACTGAGCGACTGAACTGAACTGAATTGAACCATTTAAAAATGCTCTTTTGATTTTGACTTGAACTATTGTCCTAGAGCCCTGACTTACAACAGCTATTTAGCTGTAGTCTAGTGCCTGATTTGATTTCCCTTATTTCTGGCTTTGGGGTCCCAGTCCTCTTCCTGGCAATTTTTCTTCTTTGGTGACTCAACCTATTTGTCTGTGGTTATCAACCAATACTGCCTCCATCTTGATGTTTCTCCTCCTCCTGCTTGGTCCAGCAGGTGGGAGGCCCTCCGTCTGACAGCTTCCTAACTCTAGCTCCCATGGCATTTGTCACAGCAAAATGGATTTCTTTTTCTCCTGGCATTTTTGAGTCAGATGGGCTCTAGGTTCAAATTTGATTTTGCCAGTTATTCCCTCTAACCAGTGACTCCTCAGTTGTCAAAAGGGTAATAGTAATATTGGGCTTCCCTGGTAGCTCAGAGGTTAAAGCTTCTGTCTCCAATGCGGGAGACCCGGGTTCGATCCCTGGGTCGGGAAGATCCCCTGGAGAAGGAAACGGTAACCCACTCCAGTATTCTTGCCTAGAGAATCCCATGGATGGAGAAGCCTGGTAGGCTACAGTCCACGGGGTCGCATAGAGTCGGACACGACTGAGCGACGGAACAGAACAGAACAGAATAGTAATAATACCCACATCATATTCCTGTTGCGTTGTTTAAATGAGCAGATGAGTTTTAAGGATTTAGCATAGAGACTGGTCGGCATATGGAAACCATTCTTATCTTCTTATAAGTAGTAGGACTAGTTGTTACAGCAGTAGTGTGTTAGGAGTATTTGGGGACATAGAGAAACTGGCAGCATTATGCAAATTAGTTTGTGATCACATTTCTATGCTTTTTAAAAGAACCAGCACAACTTCTCTAAGATTTGCTGGAGAATTAAGTCTTAAGACATCTATTGTATGTTAATGAGTGAACTTATTTCCTCTTCATTCTAGAGTAGTATTAGCTAAGTATCTTCTTTGGGAAAATTGAGAGAACAATCCCTGGAATCATTTTCTGTGGGGCTAAATTCTCTTAAAGAACCTCAGTTGGGTAAAGCTGATGAAGAGTAGATTTCCATAGTTTACGTGGTGGAGTTTGTATTTGAAAGCCATTTGATTTAGAAGAACGTGTATGAGTCAAAGGGGGAATGGAGTTAATACATAAATTCCAAATATAGTATGCTTATAAGGGATTCTAAAGACTTTGTCTCCAAGAGGGATTTTTCTGTTGTTTAAAGTTATCCTCTGTAGACCTGATCCTGAAACCTATTTCCCAGCTAATAATTTTCATTTTTATATTATTGAGCCTGAACGCTGACCATAGACTTTTCTTGCAGGTGGTGTTAAATAAAAATATTGATGCATTTATTTTGGAAGCCATTGGAGAATGCTGTCTAGAATTTTAGCCCATCTCATTTTTGCTGCGGGATTCTTATTACAAAACAAAAATGTGCTTTCGGTTGGCATTCAAAAAGAAGACATGGGAGGGTCAGATGTCTATAATAATACAGCTGTGTCAAATCTTCCATTGCATTTGGTTGGTGGGGACATTTGGCTCAGAATTACCAGTTAGACTGGAGAGAAAATGTGGTCAAGACATTTTCTCTTTGACATCTAGTTCTAGATCAAATCTAGGTAGGAACAGAGTGATGAAATCAGAAGGAAAGTTAGATAGATTGATTTTCCCCAGACAACTCATGTAATCAAGAGAAAGAGAACTTCCTAGAACTTTGAAGGGGCTACTTGGCTACAACGCCTTAGTGTTAGGAGATAGAGAGGTATTTCCAGTCGTGTTTTGGGAAGTATGAAACATCAGTAGTTTTGCAGTCTTTTTATCATGGTCTTTCATTCGGAAATTCTTCTTTTTAAAAAAGTTTTATTGGAGTATAATTGAAACAATGTTGTCTTAGCTTCTATTGTACAGCAAAGTGAATCAGTGTCTTTTCTCTAACTGTGTTATGAGGACCTCATTTTGCTTCTGGGTGGTTATAAGAACGGTGAACATAAATGGGACCTGGTGCCAGCAAAACAGCCCCCTTACATTCTCAATACACCTCACACTCTGAACACATACCCCCAGCTCACTGCATTACAAAGTAGACTAACTCAATAACATGGTGACCCTGGGAGAGTGAAACCTGTCTTAGAGCTAGAAGTTGGCACAGTCATTCTACTTTTTGCAATGTTGCATTTAGCCTCATTCAATGGGCATTCATATTTAAGCTATTGAATGAAATGAAAAGTCTTTTTAGGGAAAGGTTAAGCTATGTAGACACTGGTATTAAAGGGATATTTTGCTTTTCCTGTAGAGATTTATCTTCACTTTAAAGATTAAACATGAAATGAGCCATGGAAAGAAAAAAAGAAAAAGAAAAAGCCGAATGGTAGATCAGAAGAATTCCACTTTCAACATCTCCTTCTAATGAGCCTACAATTAGATAAGGATTGTCAACAGAGCGTTTGCCAAAACCCAGACAATTGTGCATGTGTGTGTGTTTTTCAGGTGGAGGTAGGGATGTTAGGGAAAGAGAAAGTTAGAAAAGAAATTCTGTGCTGAGAAATCTCGCTGTTTCTCTGTGTTTGTGAACAAACTAAAGTAAACTGATAGTTCTCTGACCATCTAGGCAGGTGAATCTGTGGAAAATTGCTGTGTCCCCTTCTGCTGCATTTTAAATAGCTCAACTCATGGAAACAGGACTGATGAGGTGATTTTTTCATTCCTAGTAAACTTGTAATACAGGCTACAGAAGAAAGCACCTTCCAACTCTTTTCAGCTGTTTATTGCTGGATAGTTCAGTTCAGTTTAGTCACTCAGTCATGTCTGACTCTTTGAAACACCATGAATCGCAGCATGCCAGGCCTCCCTGTCCATCACCAACTCCCAGAGTTTACCCAAACTCATGTCCATTGAGTCGGTGATGCCATCCAACCATCTCATCCTCTGTCGTCCCCTTCTCTGCCTGCCCTCAATCTTTCCCAGCATTAGGGTCTTTCCCAACTGCTCCCTCATCTTCCCTCAATCTCTTCTACATAGTAGCAAACACACCCATTCTATCGCTCAGTCGTGTCCGACTCTTTGCAACCCCGTGGACTGTAGCCTACCAGGCTTCTCCGTCCATGGGATTCTCCAGGCAAGAATACTGGAGTGGGTTACCGTTTCCTTCTCCAGGGGATCTTCCCGACCCAGGGATCGAACCCAGGTCTCCCACATTGGAGGCAGACGCTTTAACCTCTGAGCCACCAGGGAAGCCCAGCAAACACATAGGCTGGGAAAAACTTTATAATGAATAGCATGCCAGTATTATGGCATCTTCTGTCACCCACTGGCTTTGAAACAGCTTCTTGAAGTCATTTTAAAATGGGGAAACTAGGACTACCCTGGTGGTCCAGTGTTTAAGACTCAGCACTTCCATTACAGAGAGTGTGGGTTCCATCCCTGGTCAGGGAACTAAGATCCCACATACTGTGTTGTGCAGAAAAAAGAAAAAATCTCAGTTGTTTAAAAATAAAATAAATTGGGGAAACCTAATGCCTGCAATAAATGAAGTTGTGCCTGTGTCACCTAAGGAGGGAGGTAAGTGTGTATGGTGGGAAGTGTTGTGCCATCATAGGAGGTAAAAACTGAGGGAAAGAAATATTCTTGATGATTTCAATCCAAAACAAGAGCAATGGGCTCTGTGCTTCAGAAAACTTGACCTTGACCTGCACATGTTATAATGAGATGTTCTGAGCATCCTATTCTGAATCTCTGATCAAAGGGCAGGTCCTGATGGCTGGTTTGGCTTAAAAGTACTCTAATAGGGATCTTCCTTCTACTTGCATGTAAACTTTGGGTGGGAGAGATGTAATATATGTAACCTTATATTAATACCATCAGCCCTATCCTAAGGGTGTGACTAGAAATTCAGCCTCACAGTGAACCCTGAAAACTATGCCAGGAGAATTTTGGGGGCTGCTAATGAGAACCATAAAATAACACTAAAGAAAGATCCGAATGAACATGCCAGATGACTGCATTTGTACTCCCTGAATTGGGTGGAAGATTTATGAATCAAGTTTGGGGCTGCCTTAGCATCTAGCCTCTCATAAAATTTGGCCGCTGCCCTGTTTAAATAAAATGGAAGATAAAAGTGGTTTCAAGAGTATGATGAAACGATTGTGTTATTGAAATGCTAATTTAGATGTGGCAACTGCCTAAGAAATTCCCTGTTTATGAAACATGCCCAGTGAAAGCTCCTTTTCTCCAAAGTTGTGTGTGTGTGTGTGTGTGTGTGTGTGTGTGTGCATGCACACACATGTTTTTCTGTTTGACAAGCACTTCAGTGAGTGTCAGTCTTGGTTTTCTACCTAGGGGCTTTCTCTGTGGCTACTTTAACACACATTTTAAATTATCATTTGTTGAACACATGAGCTCACTTTTTCAAATACCACTGCATGCTTGACAGGATTTGGAACCTTCTAGAAAACGGTCCCTGGCTCAGTGGCTTTGATCATGGGCGATCTAATTTGCTTGACTAGAGGATTCACCTCAGGCCAGGGGAAGAAAGTGTACTGTCATCAACTCAGGACCAGTTTAGTGAACAGGCCATTCCTGGAGGCCTGTTGACCTAGAACCCCTCAGGTAAAATAGCTTCATCCAATCTCCTCAGCCTCAGCTGAATGATAGGTTTTTGGAAACTGAGCTGTGTACCCCAGGCGCTGTTGTCACTGTAGGTAAACAAATGGACAAATATCTGAACCGTGGGCTCTCCCTGCAGCAATGCAAATGGAAAAGTAAATGCATTTTGAACAAACAAAGCCATAGGATTGTAAAAGTCAGCCTGGTGATACAAATGTCCAGCAAATCTGTCATTTGTGTGTGACATTTGAGGGAGAATTCATCAGGGCTTAAGTTTACTTGTAAAGAGGGCAACTATGAAAAATTGTCAATAGAGCACTTATTGTGGGGGGTATTTATTCTATCCAAGTTGCTTTCTCCATTAGAACAATCTCTAAAAGGCACCATCCAGCCTCTGGAGTATTTATGCTTTCCTTTCCATAATTATAAATGTGGAGGCAGCTGATGAATAATACCTAGGAAGTAGAAAGGATCCAGAGAGAAATGGAAAAAACCATGACAGAGATGAAAAATACCATGTTGGAGCTCGCAACCCTTGGCCCAGCAAGGGTTTCAGGTCATCCATCTTGCCTTTGATTTGTCTGCCTTTTCACTTCAAATAGGTTTACAGGTTTTTAGCTGAAACCAATTAAAGAGAGCCAATTGGCAGGGTTAGCACTTGTGGTGTTTATGGTGTGCATTGTATTGATTTATGCCGCTCAGCAGCTACAGTGAAAAGCAAACTATATGGAGAGGAAGGGAAACCTCATCCCAGGGAGGCATTGCAGTGCTCAGGATTAATGCGAGGATGGTAATGAATGACGCTATAAAGAAAACTGCTGGCTAGGCAAGATCCAGCAAAAAGAGCTTTCTTTTTTCTTTTTAGAAAGACGTACCAACAGAAACAGTTCAATGATAAGTAGTTATGCAAGATGCTTAGTATCCATTGGCAATGCAGAGCTCTTTCACTTGAAATAGCAGAAAAGGATGCAGGTAAAGGGACCACCTTTGCTGGTTGTGTTGTTGGCCTTTTGGTTTAACATACTGAACAAAGACCTAATTTGACGGCTCCAAGGGCATGAGTTCCAGGAGAATACTGTAGCTCTTCAAGTAGTGAGAAGTTCTTGTGCAGTGAGACAAAATAACCTTTTATTTAGATCTTGTAGTACTGGGAATAGACAGTCAATTACTTAAGTCTGGTGGGGTGAAAATATTGAGTAGGATATTGTGGAAAATGGGAAGCCTTGGGGGAAATACCCATAAAATGAGGATGGTAGAGAAGGACTCTGAACAATTTCTGAGGTCTCTTCGGGCCTTTCAGTTGTTCAGGGCTTAGAATGTTCAGTGATGCCTTTGGTCTTGATAGTTACACTTAAGTACACCAAAATATCCTCACTGGCATGAACTAAAGGGTGGGAAAAATACTGGCTTCTGTGAAGGTAAGATTCAACAGCTCTGCCTTGGGGTGGGGGTAGGGGGAGAACTGTAGCTTTTTGTTTGCAGTCCTCTATTGTGCAGTCCTGTGAAATTCAGGAAAGGTAACCAGACATTCTTTTGACAAGTCTTATAAATTCTTGGAGACAAAGAGCTTTGATTATTGCAGAAAAAAACGTTAAAGCAAGTAATGGTTTGGAAAATTACTCCAGCTGGATCGTCATGTAAGACTTTTATGATTTTGTATTAAACTTCATAAAGACAGGTGAGTCAGCCACAGCCTTGAATATTTGTAATGATAATAATAATTATTATTATGGTGCTAATATTCTTGCCTTGTCTTTGTTTAATAACTTATCCTCTTTCTTTATAAATATGATGACATACATTGGCTCTTTGATTATCAAAACAGTTCTGTGAGTTGGTAAGCTTAGGCATAGTTATCCCCTTCTGAAAGATGAAGAAATAGCCTCAGGGAGATTAAGTGATTTATTATGGCAACTGATAAGAGGAAAAGGGAAAGGAACTAACAATTATTAAAGACTTATGACTCACCAGATTCTGAACTGAAAAAATATACATCTATGTATACATAAAACCTCAAAACAACATATCAATACCCTTTTTATATAAGAGGAACCTAGAGTCAGACAGGTGGAGTAAATTGCCAACAGTTTATAACAAACAAGAGGGGATGCTATGTTTTGAATTTGGGTCTCAGGCTCTGGTTACTTATACATACTTTCTCTTATATGACCTTGATAAAAAAGTTCTCTAGTTTAGTATCTAAGGAGTTTAGAAGTTACTGCTCCATTAAAGGAGAAGTCAATGGCACCCCACTCCAGTACTCTTGCCTGGAAAATCCCATGGACGGAGGAGCCTGGTGGGCTGTAGTCCATGGGGTTGCTAAGAGTCGGACACGACTGAGCGACTTCACTTTCACTTTCGTGCATTGGAGAAGGAAATGGCAACCCACTCCAGTGTTCTTGCCTGGAGAATCCCAGGGATGGGGGAGCCTGGTGGGCTGCCGTCTGTGGGGTCGCACAGAGTCGGACATGACTGACGCAACTTAGCAGCAGCAGCAGCAGCTCCATTAAAACAACAAATAAAAAATTGAACAAACTGAAAAATCACACAACCCCTCTTAGCTATGTCAGAGAACTGAGGTCACAGGGCCAACTTCTGCCCCTAAAATCGGAAAGACAGATGGTGGGTACAGAGAACCACAGCTGAGAGGAGATTGGGATTGATGAATCGCTGAGGGTAAGTGTGGACAAACCTGAGAGGTAAAAATTCCAGGCAACTCAGTCATTAGGTGGCCCTCACACTTCTGTGAGTTTTATCATCAGGAGTTCAACTGGGTTCTCACAGTGAAGATCAAAGGAAAAAAAAAATCTCTTTGGGCTTCTGCTAGAGAGAGAGAAAAAAGGAACCATTCTGAAATATATACCAGATCCCTCTGTTTTTCCTGAGAAAGCCTGCCCTCACTATGGGTATTATCCAAACCTAGTCCCCGTCGGGGAAGGAAAGCCCCAACTCCAGCCAGCTCTAGCCATCTTGTATCATGAAGGGGGTTGAAAACAAACAAACCCCGCCCCCCCCAAAAAACACAAAAAACATGAAGGACTTCAAAATTTGAAGATCAAAACCCAAAGAAATTGTCTTGCTAAAAAACTGAGATTGATTCATAGGTCTATAGAATGCTTTCCCTCCTGTCACAATTTATCATTGGATTATTAAGGATTTATTTATTGCAGTTCCTTATAACCCGTACACCATGTCCACTCTTCAAAAAACTATTACAAGGCACACTAAAAGGCAAAAAACCAAAATAGAAGCAAACAAAAACCAACCATTTTAAAGAAACAGAGCAAAGATCAGAACCAGACCCAGATATGGCTGGGATGTTGGAATCATTAGATCATGTATTTAAAGCAACTGTAATTTATATGCTAGGGATCTAAATGGAAAAGGTAAATACAAGACCAGATATATAGTATAGGCAGAGAGATGGGAATTCTAAAAGAATAAAAAAATATCCTAGAGATCAAAACACTGTAACAGAAATGAAAAATGCTTATGCTGGGCTCATTAGTAAAATGGACATTGCTGAGGTTAAGTTGCTAAGTTATGTCCTACTCTTTGCAAACCCATGGACTTTAGCCTGCCAGTGTCCTCTGTCCATGGGATTCTCCAGGCAAGAATACTGGAGTAGGTTGCCATTTCCTTCTCCAGGGAATCTTCCCAACCCAGGGATTGAACCCATGTCTCCTGCTTACCAGGCTGATTCTTTACCATTGAACCAGAATGGACATGGCTAAAGAAAAAAAAAATTTGAGCCTTAGGATATGTCAATAAAACTTTTTCAGAATTGAAAAGCAAAGAGAAAAAAAGACTGGAATATATAGAACAAAATATATGTAAAAACTGAAAGAACTGCAAAGAGAAATAGATGAATCTACTATTACATTTGAAGACTTCAACAGCTCTCCATTAGAAATGGACAGATTCAGCAAGCAGAAAATCAATAAGGACATGGTTGAACACAACAGTGCCATCAATCACCTGAATATAATTGACATCTTTAGATTCCTTCATCAAACTATAGCAGAATTCACATTCTTCTCAAGCTCACATGGAATATTTGCTAAGGCAGACCTCATTCTGGGACATAAAACAAACCTTAACAAATTTAAAATAATAAAAATCAGTCAATGACTGCTCAAACCATAGAAGAATTATAGAAGAAACAGACAGCAGAAAGATAGCTGTAAAATCCTAAAATACATGAAGATTGAATTGCACACTTCTAAACAACACATGTATCAAACAAGAAATCTAAAGAGAAATTAAAAAGTACTTTGAATTAAATTAAAATGAAAATACTTATAAAAACTTGTGGGATACAGCAAAAGCAGTGCTTAGAGGTAAATTGATAGCACTGGATGCAATGCATATACTAGAAAAGAAGAAAGATCTAAACTTGATAGTCTAGCTTCCACCTTGTATGTGTGTGCCAAGTCATTTCAGTCATGTCTGACTCTTTGTGATTCTATGGACTATAGCCCACTATCCTTGGGATTCTCCAGGCAAGAATACTGGAATGGGTTGGCATGTCTTCCTCCACGGGATCTTTCTGAGCCAGGGATCAAACCCTCATCTCTTATGTCTCCTGCATTGACAGGTGGGTTCTTTACTACTAGTACGACCCGGGAAGCCCCAGCTTTCATCTTCAGTTCAGTCCAGTTCAGTCGCTCAGTTGTGTCCGACTCTTTGCGACTCCATGAATCACAGCACGCCAGACCTCCCTGTCCATCACCAACTCCCGGAGTTCACCCAAACTCATGTCCATCGAGTCGGTGATGCCATCCAGCCATCTCATTCTCTGTCGTCCCCGTCTCCTCCCACCCCCAATCCCTCCCAGCATCAGACTCTTTTCCAGTGAGTCAACTTGTTGCATGAGGTGGCCAAAGTATTGGAGTTTCAGCTTTAGCATCAGTCCTTCCAATGAACACCCAGGATTAATCTCCTTTAGAATGGACTGGTTGGATCTCCTAGCAGTCCAAGGGACTCTCAAGAGTTTTCTCCAGCACCACAGTTCAAAAGCATCAATTCTTCGGCGATCAGCTTTCTTCACAGTCCAACTCTCACATCCATACATGACCACAGGAAAAACCATAGCCTTGACTAGATGCTGGCTCCGTGCAACTGACCACGCACAGAAGCGTGGCCAGAGGAGCTACCCCACGCCCAAGGTCAGGGCGGTGGCTTTCATCTTAGGCAACTATAAAAAGAAGAACAAATTAAATCCAGAGTAAGTAGAAGAAAGAAATAGTAAGAATTTGAGTAGAAATCAATGAACTTGAAACGATATATCATAGATAAAACCAACAAAACCAAAAGCTGATTCCTTGAAAGATCAATAAAACTGATAAACCTCCTTCCAGGCTAACTAAGAAGTAGAGAAGACACAAATTGCTAATATCAGAAATAAAAGAGGGAATCCTACCACAGATACCATGGACATCAAAAGGATAATAAAGGAACACTATGAATGACTTTAAACCACAAAGTCAGTAACCTAGATGAACCAATTTTTCAAAAAACATAACCTGCCAAAACTCACATATGAAGAAATAGACAATCTAAAGAGTTTTAAATTTATTACAGAATCCAATCAATAACTAATAAACTTCTGAAACAGAAAACACAAGGCCCACATGGATTGATATGAATTCTACCAAAAATTTAAGAAGAAATGATACCAATTCTTTTTTCATTTTCAAAAGATTTGAATATAGAAAACACTTCTTAACTCCTTCTATGAGGCCAGCATTACTTAATACCAAACCAGACAAAGACATTACTAGAAAGGAGTACAAACCAAGACCTCTCATGAACACATAGCCAAATTTCAACAAAATCAGCTAACCAACCCCAACAGTGCGTAAAATAATTATACATCACAACCAAGTAGGATTTATCCCAGGTAGGGGCTTCCCTGGTGGCTCAGAGGTTAAAGCGTCTGCCTTCAATGCGGGAGACCCGGGTTCGATCCCTGGGTCGGGAAGATCCCCTGGAGAAGGAAACGGTAACCCACTCCAGTATTCTCGCCTGGAGAATTCCATGGATGGAGAAGCCTGGTAGGCTACAGTCCATGGGGTCGCATAGAGTCAGACACGACTGAGTGACGGAACGGAACGGATGTAAAGTAATGTACAAAATTTGTACAAAATTTGAAAATCAGTTATTATAATCATCACATCTACAAGCTAAAGAAAAATCAAACAATCACATTAATAAATGTACAAAAAAAGGACAATATTTAATACCCCTTAAGACTCTTACTCCTTGGAAGGAAAGTTATGACCAACCTTGATAGTATATTGAAAAGCAGAGACATTACTTTGCCAACAAAGGTCCGTCTGGTCAAGGCTATGGTTTTTCCAGTGGTCATGTATGGATGTGAGAGTTGGACTGTGAAGAAAGCTGATCGCCGAAGAATTGATGCTTTTGAACTGTGGTGTTGGAGAAGACTCTTGAGAGTCCCTTGGACTGCAAGGAGATCCAACCAGTCCATTCTAAAGGAGATTAATCCTGGGTGTTCATTGGAAGGACTGATGCTAAAGCTGAAACTCCAATACTTTGGCCACCTCATGCGACGAGTCGACTCACTGGAAAAGTCTCTGATGCTGGGAAAAGTTGGGGGCGGGAGGAGAAGGGGACGACAGAGAATGAGATGGCTGGATGGCATCACCGACTCGATGGACATGAGTTTGAGTGAACTCCGGGAGTTGGTGATGGACAGGGAGGCCTGGCGTGCTGTGATTCATGGGGTCGCGTAGAGTCGGACACGACTGAGCGACTGAACTGAACTGAACTGAAGATAAAAACTCTTGGCAATAAAAAAAAGGGAAATTCCTCAACTCAATAAAGAACTTCTACAAGAAGCCTAGCTTCTAGTTAATAGGGAAGAAACTAGAAACTTCCCTGCTAAAATCATGAATAAGGCAAGGAAGTTTCTTTTTCCCTCTTCTTCTTTTAACATTGTGCTGAACGTCTTAGTTAATGTAATAAGGGGGGAAAAGGAAATAAAAGATATACAGATTGAGAAGAAGAAATAAAAGCATCTTTGTCTCAAGTGTCATGATTGTCTACGTAGAGTATTTGAAAGAATAGGCCAATAAGCAATTATAACAAGGTTGCAGGATTCAAGGTTAATATAGAAAATTCAGTCACTTTCCTAAATATCAGTAGTAATGAGTGGAATTTAAAATTTAAAACACAATAGCATTTACATTAGCACCTAAAAATAAATACTTAAGAATAAACATAGCAAATTATGTACAAGATATATATGAACACCACAGCACTCTAATAAGAGAAATTCAGTTCAGTTCAGTTCAGACACTCAGTCATGTCTGACTCTTTGCGACCCCATGAATCACAGCACTCCAGGCCTCCCTGTCCATCACCAACTCCCGGAGTTCACTCAAACTCGTGTCCATCGAGTCGGGGATGCCATCCAGCCATCTCATTCTCTGTTGTCCCCTTCTCCTCCCGCCCCCAATCCCTCCCAGCATCAGAGTCTTTTCCAGTGAGTCAACTCGTCGCATGAGGTGGCCAAAGTATTGGAGTTTCAATAAGAACAAAATAAATAGAGAGCTATTCCATGTTCATGAATAGGAAGACTAAACATTGTTTATAATTTGGTCTATTGATTCAAATGATCCTAATCAAAATCTTAGCAACTTATTTAGTGAATACTGAATAATTGATTCTAAAGTTTATATGGAGAAGCAAAAGACCCAGAACAGTCAATTGAATATTAAAGCCAAAGAACAATATCAGAGAACTGACAATACCTGACTTAAGCTTAAGACTTATTCTTAAGCTACAGTAATAAAGACAGTGTATGACTGGCATAAAAACTGACAAAGAAATCAGTAGAATAGAATAGTGAGCCCAGAAAATAATCTACAAAGTCCACTAATTTTTGACAAAGGAACAAAGGCAGTACAATAGAGAAAACAGTCTTTTCAACAAATGATGCTGGAAGAACTGAGTATTCACATACAAATCATGAATTTAGACACAGACTTCCAGTATTCTGGCCTGGAGAATTCCATGGACTTCACAGTCCATGGGGTCACAGAGAGTCAGACATGACTGAGTGACTTTAACTTTTACCTACATCATTTACCAAAATCAACTCAAAATGAATTATAGAATTTAATGTAAATCTATAAAACTAGAAGACACCATAGAAGAAAACCTAGGTGACAATAAATATGATGATGAATATTAAATACAAAGGAACTATCCATGAAAGAAATAATTGACAAACTAGACTTCATTACAATTAAAATCTTCTGCTCTGCAAAGACACTGTCAAGAGAATGAGAAGACAAGCCATAGCCTGGGAAAAAACTGTTGCCTTAGACATACTGGATGAAGAACCATTATCCAACATGAAGAAAGAACTCTTATAACTCAATAACAGGAAAACGGACAATCTGATTTAAAAAATGAGGAAAAGACTTGACCAGGTATGTCATTAAAGAAGATATAAAAATGACAAGTATGTATATGTGGAAACTGTAGAAAATTCTTGAAGAGATGGGAATACCAGACACCTTAACTGCCTCTTGAGAAATCTGTATGCAGGTCAAGAAGTAACAGAACTGGGCATGGAACAACAGACTGGTTTCAAACTGGGAAAGGAGTACATCAAGGCGGTATATTGTCACCCTGCTTATTTAACTTATATGCAGAGTACATCATGTGAAGTCTTGGGCTGGATGAATCACAAGCTAGAATCAAGATTGCCAGGAGAAATATCAATAACCTCAGGTACGCAGATGACACCATCCTTATGGCAGAAAGTGAAGAGGAACTAAAGAGCCTCTTGATGAAAGTGAAAGAGGAGAGTGAAAAGCTTGGCTTAAAATTCAATATTCAAAAAACTAAGATCTTGGCATCCGGTACCATTACCTCATAACAAATAGATGGGGAAAGAATGGAAACTGTGAGAGACTTAATTTTTTTGGCTCCAAAATCACTGCAGATGATGACTGCCACCATGAAATTAAAAGACGCTTGCTCCTTGGAAGAAAAGCTATGACCAACCTAAATAGCATATTAAAAAGCAGAGACACTACTTTGCTAACAAAGGTCCATCTAGTCAAAGTTATGGTTTTTCCAATAGTCTTGTATGAATGTGAGAGTTGGTCTATAAAGAAAGCTGAGTGCTGAAAAATCAATGCTTTTGAACTGTGGTGTTGGAGAAGATTCTTGAGAGTCCCTTGTACTGCAAGGAGATCCAACCAGTCCATCCTAAAGGAAATCAGTCCTGAATATTCATTAGAAGGACTGATGCTGAAGCTGAAACTCCAACACTTTGGCCACCTGATTTGAAGAAGTGACTCATTTTAAGACTCTGATGCTGGGAAAGATTGAAGGCAGAAGGAGAAGGGGATGACAGAGGATTAGATGGCTGGATGGCATCATCGACTTGATGGACATGAGTTTGAGCAAGCTCGGGAGTTGGTGATGGCAAAGGAAACCTGGCATGCTGCAGTCCATGGGGTTGCAAATAGTTGGACATAACAGAATGACTGAACTGTTTTTAAGCATATGAAAAGATGCTCAACATCATATGTCACTAGGGAATTGTCAATTAAAAAATCAATGTGATACCACTACACACCTATCAGAATGGCCAAAATCCAAAACACCCCCAGATGGTGGTGAGGATAGGGAATAGCAAGAACTCTCACTCATTACTGGTGAGAGTGAAAATGATACAGCCACTTTAGAAGACAGTGTGACAGTTTCTTACAAAACTTAACTTACTCTTACCATATGATCCAGCAATCATGCTCCTGGCTACTTACTAAAATAAGCAATGTCCACACAAATGAGTTTATGCCTACACAAAGCTTGCACTCAGATGTTTATTACCACTTTATATATACTTGCCCAAACTTACAAGCAATCAAGATGTCCTTCAGTAAGTGAATGAATAAATAAACTATGATGTAGACATGTAGACAATGGAATATAACCCAATGCTAAAAAGAAATGAGCTATCAAGCCATGAAAAGACATGGAAGAACATTAAATGTATATCTCTAAGTAAAAGAAGCCAATCTGAAAAGGCTACATACTATATGATTCCAACTCTATGACATGCTGGAAAAGGGAAAATATGGAAACAGTAAAAAAAAGAAAAAAAGGTCAGTGGTTGCTGAGATTAGGTGGAACACAGAGGATTTTAAGCCAGTGAAACTGTTCTGTATGATACTTTAATGGTGGATACATGTCATTGTACATTTGTTAAAGCCCACAGAATATATAATACTGCAAGTGAACCCTAATATAAACTAGCAAATGTAAACTCTAATGTAAAATATCATTCATTATTTTTATTAGTTAAGTCTGGTGATTCTACTCAATGTATATTAGCAGGATAAATGTTTGGAACACCTGCCCTGTGCCAGGCAATCCATACCTTCTTATTAAATTATTTGTGCAATTACTTGTTTTAATGGCTGCCTCCCACACTAGATCTTAAACTCTTGAAGGGCAAAGACTATGCCTGTCCTTGATTGATAATGACGTGCCAGTGTAGGGTCACCATTTGTAACAAATGTACTACTCTGGTGGGGGCTGTTGATAGTAGAGAAGGTTGGGCTTGTTGGTGGGGCAGGGGTGTTAGTGTAGATTATATGTGGGATTTTTTTGAACTTTTCTCAATTTTGCTATGAGTGTAAAACTTCTCTCACAAGTTAAGCCTATATTTTTTAAATTTTAGTTCGGTTGCTCAGTTGTGTCTGACTCTTTGCGACCCCATGAACCGCAGCAGGCCAGGCTTCCCTGTCTATCACCAACATTAGGAGTTTACCCAAACTCATGTCCACTGAGTCAGTGATGCCATCCAACCATCTCATCCTCTGTCGTCCCCTTCTCCTCCTACCTTCGATCTTTTAAAATGAGACAGCTCTTCACATCAGGTGACCAAAGTATTGGAGTTTCAGCTTCAACATCAGTCCTTCCAATGAATATTCAGGACTGATTTCCTTGAGGATGGACAGGTTGGATCTCCTTGCAGTCCAAGGGAGTCTCAAGAGTCTTCTCCAACACCACAGTTCAAAAGCATCAATTCTTCAGTGCTCAGCTTTCTCTATAGTCCAACTCTCACATCCATACATGACCACTGGAAAAACCATAGCCTCGACTAGATGGACCTTGGTTGGCAAAGTAATGTCTCTGCTTTTTAATATGCTCTCTAGGTTGGTCATAACTTTCCTTCCAAGGAGTAAGCGTCTTTTAATTTCATGGCTGAAATTAGCATCTGCAGTGATTTTGGAGCCCCCAAAATAAAGTCAGCCCCTGTTTCCACTGTTTCCCCATCTATTTGCCATGAAGTGATGGGACCAGATGCCATGATCTTAGTTTTCTGAATGTTGAGACTTAAGCCAACTTTTTCACTCTCCTCTTTCACTTTCATCAAGAGGTTCTCTAGTTCCTCTTCACTTTCTGCCATAAGGGTGGTGTCATCTGCATATCTGAGGTTATTGATATATCTCCCAGCAATCTTGATTCAATTTTTTTTTAAAAGGAAGTCTATAAAAGTCTCAGTAAAAAACAGGTCAAACAGGAGAAGTACTGTGGTCTGTGTATAGTCCTCATTTTCATCCAGTTTAGATGAGCTCTTTTCGGTTCACACATCTGTTCCTATGAATAACTTTTCCCCAACTTCTGTAATACATAGAATTCAAAGGCTTTCTTGGCTCCAAAGATGTATGTCAGTTTCCTTTGTCATAGAACATGGAAGTAATATTGCCACATAATTTATTATCCAAAGCCCAACAATTTTGCAGTGAAAGGAGGCATCACTAACAGTTATTACAAGCCAACAGGCATATACTTAGACACTCCAGGGTAAAACAGAAAAAATTCTCACCTTATCCATTGTGCCAAGTTTTCCAAGGAGAGCTGAGCCAGGTGGCCATGCATCTGTATGTGGGTAGTGGATTAACTTCATTTTAGTAGCAACTCTATTTACTTTCCCCTTTAAATAGTGAAATCCTCATGGGTGGGAACCCACTCCAGTCTTCTTGCCTGGAAAATTCCATGGACAGAGGAGCCTGGTCAGCTACAGTCCATGGGGTTGCAAAGAATTGGCCGCAACTGAACACATGGATGGACTATGATTTATTTTTCTATGTACTTCCTTTACTTTTCCTGGGCCTGACATGTTTCATTACTTGGCAAGTGCGAATGAATGAATGGGCTAAAGCCTTAGATACATTTCTTTGTTTCTTCTGTGTCAGCTTTTCAATTAGAATTTTTGATTTCATTTATAGGTTTGCTCTTTCCTCACTAATAGCTCAATTTTTAAAGTTCTGCTTCCAATGCAGGAGACCCGGTTTGATTCCTAGGTCAGGAAGATCTGCTGGAGAAGTGATATGCTACCCACTCCAGTATTCTTGGGCTTCCAGTGTGGCTCAGCTGGTAAGGAATCCCCCTGCAATGTGGGAGACCTGAGTTCAATCCCTGGGTTGGGAAGATCACTTTGACAACAAAAGTCCACATAGTCAAAGCTATGGTTTTTGCCAGTAGTTGTGTATGAATGTGTGAGCTGGACCATAAAGAAGGCTGGGTGCTGAAGAATTGATGATTTTGAACTGTGTTGTTGGAGAAGACTCTTGAGAGTCCCTTGGACTGCAAGGAGATCCAACCAGTCTAAAGGAAATCAGCCCTGAATATTCATTGGAAGGACTGATGCCGAAGCTGAAACTCCAATCTTTTGGCCACCTGATATGAAGAACTGACTCATTGAAAAAGACCCTGATGCTGGGAAAGATGGAAGGCAGGAGAAGAAGGGGCCGACAGAGGATGAGATAGGTGGATGACATCGCCGACTCAATGGACATGAGTTTGAGCAAGTTCCGGGAGATGGGGAAGGACAGGAAAACCTGGTGTGCTGCAGTCCATGAGGTTGCTAAGAGCTGGACATCACTGAGTGACTAAATAACAACAACAAATTCACTCTGTCTCCTTTCCTGGTTTTATTTTTATTTTCATAGCAGTTTTTTTTTCTAGTGGACATCATATTATATATTTACTTGTTATTATCTCTATGAGTCACTAAAATATAACCTCAAAAAGGGCAGGAGCTTGGTCTGTCTTTTTCATGATGGTATTCCCAGCACCTTGAACATACAGTACGTGAACTAGATTAGGTGCTCAATAAACTTATGTTGAAAGAATGACTTGCTGATTTCATATAGAAAGAAAGTTGCTCTATGCATGTGACCCAAACATTGGTCATTGGTTGTGACTTACTGCATTATCATAACCTTGTACTAACCAGTTAACATTTGCTGCTTAAATAACCGCCCCAAAATATAATGGTTGAAAACAATTGTCTACTTAGCTTATGAATTGTGGGACTGAGACTTGGGCTGAACTTTCAGCTGGGTGGTTTTCTTTGTCTTAGCCAGGCTTGCTTATGCCCCTGGGGTCAGCTTTGAGTTAGCTATGTGGCTCTGCTTCTGGGGGTTTGCTGACTGTTACCTGTAATGATAGGAGTGACAAGGCATGTGTCTTCATTTAGCAGGACAGCCCAGATTATTTGCATGACAGATGTTCAGAGTTTCAAGAGTAAGAGCAGAAGGTGGAAAGCCTTTTGAGGCAAATGTTCAAGACCAGTACAAAGAAGCTCTGCTACAGTCCATTTGTCAAATCTCGTCATCATGGCAGCCCAGATTCAACTGATGGAAGGGAAAAGTCCACTTATACAAGGATGGCACTGCAAAGCCTACATTCAAGAAAGTGGATGTAGGCAAAGGAAGATTTTGAGGTCCCTGTTGGAATCTACTACCAAGCCATCAGGGCCTTCTAAGCCCTGATCTAGACAAGTGCCTCTTCTACTAAAGCATCATCACATCAAGGCAACCTTATCTAGAAAGTTCAAATGCACACGCAGGGCTAACATCCTCATATGCATATTCAAGAAGCCTTTCCTGTGAGGGAGGACTGATTGTCTGCCATCTAACAGCCATCTCCTCTCTTCTCTCCCCCACAAAATTAATTGTGTTCCATGCTGCATGCATCTTTACTCAGCTATCTACCTTACCTCTCAATAAAAAGAGATGCTGTTTCAAAATAAATAGCCTGATACACTGTAAAGAAGCTGCAGATACTTAGAAACAATATTTTCTAAATATTTATAAGCTGTATTTCCAATCTGTTACATTCAGTGAATTACGTAAATAAATATCAGACCTGCAAGTCACCATCCCACAGCGCCAGTGCAGCTTGGCCGATTACTCATATATAAACAGACAAGTCATCATTTCAAACTCTGTCCTCTATCTTACAGCTCTGTCTTTGGATTCTATCCAGTAAACAAACCCAAAGTGTGAAATTTGTGTTTGTTTTTTTTTTTTTTCTTACTGAAGGGAAAAATAAACGTACCTTCATCATGAGGAGGGATGACAGTTTTGGTGTTATTTATGTTTTTATTGCTATAGGACATAAGGGAAGCCATCAAGTTAACTGATCCAAGTCTAAATTGAAACGGTGTAGAGGGACATGGAGGAGGCAACAGGAGGTGGGAAGAGGATAGAAGAAGCAGAGAGTCTTTTTGCTTAATTCCCTTGGAGAGCTCCAGGCTTGCAGCACTGCAGTCTGGAAGGAAGGTCAGCCAGATGTGAACAGTTAGGTCACTCTTCTGGAACAATGTTCCAGTTCTCTTGGCTGCAGGATGAGGATAAAAGGGGGGAAGGAAGACCCACAAGTAATTCATATAATGCGGCTGTACAGAGCATTCTACACTGTGTTTTCTCTCTGTCTTAGGGATGCTCATTCCAAGAGACCAGATCCAGATCCAGACACAGAGGTGAGAAGTGTGTTATCAAAGCTTGGGTATAGGAAAACGAATAAACGGGGTTTAAACACTAGTCTGCAAGGGTTCGGGGGAGGGGTTGTTTAGTGTGGTGTGGAATTGTGGGGTGATCTTCAATGTAATATGGAAGGGTAGGTTACAGAGGAATCTAGAAAAGGTATCTCTGGCAAGATTGGTAACATTGGAAAGATAGGAGTAAGTTAGGTATTTATGGATGATTACAAGGTGATAATTTAATTCAGAGACATTTGATCTGAATGCAGAAGGGTTTGTGTTGGGGAGTGGTGAGAGTTGCAAAGGCAGGGAGTACCAGGTAAGGAGCCTGGGACTTCTTTCAGTGACCACTGGAAGCCACCGAAGACTTTTAAATTGCTATCTAAAAGTGAATGTGTGAGAAGATGGGATAGGAATGATGGGTTACACCTCTTAGCAAAATTTAGAGTCCAAGAACCAGTGATGTGTGTTAGCAAGGGTAGATGGAACAAAACAAGTCTGTTGACCACCTATGGGCGTCCCACGTGGCACTAGTGGTAAATAACCCTCCTGCTGATGCAGGCAACATGAGATGCAGATTTGATCCCTGGATGGGGAAGATCCCTTGGAAGAGAGCATGACAACCCACTCCAGTATTCTTGCCTGGAGAAAACCATGGACGGAGGAGCCTGATTGGCTACAGTGCATAGGGTTGCAAAGAGTCGGACTTGACTAAAGCGACTTAACATGCATATTGATAACTCACCAGATTGATCAGAAGCTTCTATGTCAATGGCAGATGCTCACTAACAAGGCAAAGAGGATGAGTCAGTCTCTCTGCTCTTATTCATTTTCCTTTCCTTTCTCTCTCTCTTTCCCCTGAGAGGTTATATTTGAAGGCAGAGTTAGATGTACTGCATTTCTGAGGAGTAACACTTAATTTTAAGGCTTTTCTCCATTATTGCAGAGAATGACCCTTCTGGAAACTCGCAGTACTTGGAAATTTAAAATCATCTCTCTCTTTAATCTTTCCACTTCCCTCAGTGTTTGATGCTGGTACTGTACTAAAATCATCCATATGCATGTTCCTCAAAAAATTAATGAGCAAACAAGCAAACCTCAACTAATGAAAGCTCCTTGCCATCATTCCTCATGCTAGCCCCTTTTTTGGCAAGATATTGAGATCAATTTTTTCTAATTATTTATATTGGTTTTCTTTTTTCCAACTTTTCAAAAGCAGTTACCTTCTGATACAGTTCCCTACTGATCTTTTATCTTCATTGTTTTTGACTCTGACCAGATCACCCCATCTGTTCTCACTGTCTTCAATGCAGACACAATTTCTAGAAGAAAGGTAATGCTTTCTGTTTTGCAAAGAGATGACAAAACCCCCAACTCTTTTCAGATTTTATGAGAAACTTAGGAACAATATTTTAAGACATTAATAGCTTTATTTATTATAAAATGACAACCATTTATTAAAAATATTTAAATTCCAAGAAGTAAGAATAATCAAATTACTGAGAGTTCTAATTTATAGAGATTTTGTTATTAATATATGGATTATGACATCTCCTCTCTTGTTCTATCTATTTATGTGCACAGGCATGCCCATATATACACAAATTGTCATCTAGGAATTAAAGAGGAGGAAAAAAAACACTGTAGTTGTTTTTTAGCAACTACAGTGTTTTTTTTCCTTATAAAAGAAACCCTGAGTTACTGTCATTGTTACTCAAGATGAGGGGAAAATAGATGGCATGAATAATTATATAGAGTCCATCATGAGTAACTTAAAATATCAATATTTTCCTGGTTTATTTAAGCTTGGCAAAACTTAGAACTTCTCTACTAAATTCAATAATAATACATTTTAGAAAATTAAGGTTGTAATAAGTGCTGCTGCAGAGAGAAAAGCAAACAGGTGGTTTGGTAGTTATAGTGCAGCCAGCTACCAGAAAGGGTTAGGGGTCTCAAAAATTCTGTTAGCTTTTGTAGCACTGTCCACCCCCTTCCTACTTTGAGATTTTACACATAAATATTTTTAAAGACCAAAATTGGTTCTTCAAGTTGTGAATGACAGAGGTAGTTTCCTTTATTAAAGAGAGCAGCCCCATTGTTTAGAAGCAGCTAAATGCTTAGCCTTAAAAATGCAGTTTATGCAAAAAACAGAAACTTTGATCAATATAGCTACATTTTATTGATAACATTCTACTCTACAAATATTTAGGAATTAGTGAAACAACTATTCCCCCCCAAATAAACTACTTAAAATGCCATAAATCTATAGTTTTATTTCCCAAAAGGTTTATTTTGAGTAAGAGATGCTTTTGCAGTGTAAAGGGAAAACACTTTGGAAATTAATATAAAGCAGGAAAAAAACAGATAATGGTAATTAGTGTCAATTATCAACAAACAACAAAGTATCAATATGGAGTGGGGCATATTTTTGTCTGAGTTTAGTTCTGATTAAATAAAAGAGTTTTGTTTTGGGGTTTTGGAATTCTTTCTTTTTTTTTTTTTTTGCAACAAGTCACAATAATGTAACTTAAAAAGTTTCTGGAAATATTTATTGTATACAGCCTAGAAGATGAAAAGAATGTAGCTACTACTCTTGGTTTGTTTTGAGGTTATTTACTTAGGGCTAAGCACCTCATTTTTCTTGTGTACAAAAAGTAATTATGCAGTCAAAAGAAATATAGCTCATATACTTCAGAACATATGAAAAATGTAAAACTTTATTACACACATTAATTTCTAACAAAGGACATCTCTAGCATCAGTGTAACTGGAATAAGCTGAATAACTGATGTATATATATGGATGCTTCTCCCAAATGAGTTTTATAAAGGCAGACAAATGAATAAACAATTTCTTCTTTTATGTCTGCCTCTCTTTTATAAATTTTTACTTCCCAATATAGGCAATAGTTTTAAGGAGATTTTGTGTGTGTGTGCATGTGCATGTGTGTGTGTTAGTATATTCTGTTCAAGCTAGTCTCTCTAGCTCCCTGCTCCACCCCCTTCCCATTTAAAATGTTATCATTTCAAGATACTCAAGTTGGATACATTTCTGCATGTAGTAAATCAAAGACATGAAACCCAATGAATTATAAACTAAATAGGTTGATGGTTTTTCCAACTTGGATCTTCTTGCCCATTCCAACCATCCAGAAATGTCAGCATATTCTTGGAAAGCCAGTTTTACTGTGAGCCAGGCCTTTTCTGGAATGTTAGGTCCATGAATCAAAGCAAATTGGAAGTGGTCAAACAGGAGATGGCAAGAATGAACATCGACATTTTAGGAATCAGCAAACTAAAATGGACTAGAATGGGTGAATTTAACTCAGATGACCTTTATATCTACTACTGTTGGCAAGAATCCCTTAGAAGAAATGGAGTAGCCATCATAGTCAGCAAGAGAGTCCAATGGGCAGTACTTGGATGCAGTCTCAAAAATGACAGAGTGATCTCTGTTTGTTTCCAAGGCAAGCCATTCAATATCATGATAATCCAAGTCTATGCCCCGACCAGTAATGATGAAAAAGCTGAAGTTGAATGGTTCTATGAAGACCTACAAGACCTTATAGAACTAACATCCAAAAAAGATATCCTTTTCATTATAGGGGACTTGAATGCAAAAGTAGGGAGTCAAGAGATACCTGGAATAACAGGAAAATTTGGCCTTGGAGTACAAAATGAAGCAGATCAAAGGCTAAAAGAGTTTTGCCAAGAGAATACACTGGTCATAGCAAACACCCTCTTCCAACAACACAAGAGAAGACTCTACACATGGACTTCACCAGATGGTCAACACCAAAATCAGATTGATTATATTCTTTGCAGCCAAAGATGGAGAAGTTCTATACAGTCAGCAAAAACAAGACTGGGAGCTGACAGTGGCTCAGATTATGAACTCCATATTGCCAGATTCAGACTTAAATAGAAGAAAATAGGGAAAACCACAAGACCATAGAGGTATGACCTAAAAAATTCCCTTACGATTATACAGTGGAAGTGACAAATAAATTCAAGGGACTAGATCTGATAGACAGAATGCCTGAAGAACTATGGACCGAGATTTGTGACATTGTACAGGAGGCAGTGATCAAGACCATCCCCAAGAAAAAGAAATGCAAAATGGCAAAACGGTTGTCTGAGGAGTCCTTACGAATAGCTGAGAAAAGAAAAGACGTGAAAGGCAAAGGAGAAAAGGAAAGATATACCCATTTGAATGCAGAGTTCCAAAGAATAGCAGGAAGAGAAAAGAAAGCAATAAAAGTAATACTGCCTTCCTCAGTGATCAATGCAAAGGAATAGAGGAAAACAATAGAATGGAAGACTAGAAATCTCTTCAAGAAAATTAGAAATGCTAAGGGAAAATGTCATGCAAAGATGGGCACAATAAGTGACAGAAATGGAATGGATCTAACAGAAGCCGAAGATATTAAGAAAAGGTGGCAAGAATACACAGAAGAACTATACAAAAAAGATCTTCAGGACCCAGATAACCATGATGGTGTGATTACTTATGTAGAGCCAGACATCCTGGAATGTGAAGTAAAGTGGGCCTTGCGGAGCATCACTGGGAACAAAGCTAGTGGAGGTGATGGAATTCCAGTTGAGTCTTTTCAAATCCTAAAAGATGATGCTTTGAAAGTGCTGCAGTCAATATGCCAGCAAATTTGGAAAACTCAGCAGTGGTCACAGGACTGGAAAAGGTCAGTTTTCATTCCAATCCCAAAGAAGGGCAATGCCAAAGAATGTTCAGACTACCACACAATTGCACTCATCTCACACGCTAGGAGTTCAGTTCAGTCACTCAATCATATCCAATTCTTTGTGACCCCATGAATTGGAGCACACCAGGCCTCCCTGTCCATCACCATTTCCCAGAGTTTACTCAAACTCATGTCCATTGAGTTTGTGATTGCCATCCAATCATCTCATCCTCTATCATCCCCTTCTCCTGCCTTCCATCGTTCCCAGCATCAGGGTCTTTTCCAATAAGTCAGTTCTTTGAATCAGGTGGCCAAAGTATTGGAGTTTCAGCTTCAGCATCAATTCTTCCAATGAACATTCAAGACTGATTTCCTTGAGGATCGACTGGTTGGATCTCCTTGCAGTCCAATGGACTCTCAAGAGTCTTCTCCAATACCACAGTTCAAAAGGATCAATTCTTCAGCGCTCAGCTTTCTTTATAGTTCAACTTTCACATCCATACATGACAACTGGAAAAACCTTAGCTTTGACTAGAAGGACCTTTGTTGGCAAACTAATGTTCCTGTTTTTTAATATGCTGTCTAGGTTGGTCATAACTTTTCTTCTGAGCAAGCGTCTTTTAATTTCATGGCTGCAGTCATCATCTGCAGTGATTTTGGAGCCCCCTAAAATAAAATCTGCCACTGTTTCCATTGTTTCCCAATCTATTTGCCGTGAAGTGATGGGACCAGATGGCATGATCTTAATTTTCCTGAATGTTGAATTTTAAGTAAACTTTTTCACTCTCCTCTTTCCCCTCTTTCACTTTCTTTCTTTCTTTCTTTTTTTTATTGGAGGCTAACCTGATGCTAGGAAAAGTTGGGGGGCGGGAGGAGAAGGGGATGACAGAGAATGAGATGGCTGGATGGCATCACCGACTCTGTGGACATGAGTTTGAGTGAACTCTGGGAGTTGGTGATGGACAGGGAGGCCTGGCGTGCTGTGATTCATGGGGTCGCAAAGAGTCGGACACAACTGAGCGACTGAACTGAACTGAACCTCAGATATGCAGATGACACCACCCTTATGGCAGAAAGTGAAGAGGAACTAAAAAGCCTCTTGATGAAAGTGAAAGACGAGAGTGAAAAGGTTGTCTTGAAGCTCAACATTCAGAAAACAAAGATCATGGTATCTGGTCCCATCACTTCATGGGAAATAGATGGAGAGACAGTGGAAACAGTGTCAGACTTTATTTTTTGGGCTCCAAAATCACTGTGGATGCTAATTGCAGCCATGAAATTAAAAGATGTTTACTCCTTGGAGGGAAAGTTATGACCAACCTAAATAGTATATTAAAAAGCAGAGACATTACTTTGCCAACAAAGGTCCGTCTAGTCAAGGCTATGGTTTTTCCAGTGGTCATGTATGGATGTGAGAGTTGGACTGTGAAGAAGGCTGATCGCCGAAGAATGGATGCTTTTGAACTGTGGTGCTGGAGAAGACTCTTGAGAGTCCCTTGGACTGCAAGGAGATCCAACCAGTCCATTGTAGAGGAGATCAATCCTGGTTGTTCATTGGAAGGACTGATGCTAAAGCTGAAACTCCAACTTTGGCCACCTCATGCGACGAGTTGACTCACTGGAAAAGACTCTGATGCTGGGAAGGATTGGGGGCGAGAGGAGACGGAGACGACAGAGAATGAGATGGCTGGATGGCATCACCGACTCGATGGACATGAGTTTGAGTGAACTCTGGGAGTTGGTGATGGACAGGGAGGCCTGACGTGCTGTGATTCATGGGGGGTCACAGAGTCGGACACGACTGAGCGACTGAACTGAACTGAACTGAATTACTTTACAATATTATATTGGTTGATTTTGCCATACAGTGACATGAATCTACCCTGGGTGTACATGTGTTCCCCTTCCTGAACCCCCCTCCCACCTCCCTCCTCAGCTTATCCTCCCTCCGGGTCATCCCCATGCACCAGTCCTGAGCATCCTATATCATGCGTCGAACCTGGACTGGTGATTCGTTTCACATATGGTAATATACATGTTTCAATGCCACTCTCCCAAATCATCCCACCCTCACCCTCTCCCACAGAGTCCCAAAGACTGTTCTATACACCTGTGTCTCTTTTGCTGTCTTGTATACAGGGTTATCATTACCATCTTTCTAAATTCCATATATATGCATTAGTATACTGTATTGTTGTTTTTCTTTCTGGCTTACTTAACTCTGTATAATAGGCTCCAGTTTTATCCACCTCATTAGAACTGATTCAAATGTATTCTTTTTAATGGCTGAGTAATATTCCATTGTGTATATGTACCAAAGCTTTCTTATCCATTCGTCTGCAGATAGACATCTAGGTTGCTTCCATGTCCTGGCTATTATAAACAGTGCTGCAATGAACATTGGAGTACATGTGTCTCTTTCAATTCTGGTTTCCTTGGTGTGTATGCCCAGGAGTGCGATTGCTGGATCATATGGCAGTTCTATTTCCAATTTTTTAAGGAATCTCCACACTGTTCTCCATAGTGGCTGTACTAGTTTGCATTCCCACCAACAGTGTAAGAGGGTTCCCTTTTCTCCACACCCTCTCCAGCATTTATTGCATGTAGACTTTTGGATAGCAGCCATTCTGACTGGTGTGAAATGGTATCTCAATGTGGTTTTGATTTGCATTTCTCTGATTATGAGGGATGTTGAGCATTTTTTCATGTGTTTGTTAGCCATCTGTATGTCTTCTTTGGAGAAATGTCTGTTTAGTTCTTTGGCCCATTTTTTGATTGGGTCATTTATTTTTCTGGAATTGAGCTGCAGGAGCTGCTTGTATATTTTTGAGATTAATTCTTTGTCAGTTGTTTCATTTGCTATTATTTTCTCCCATTCTGAAGGCTGTCTTTTCACCTTGCTTATAGTTTCCTTTGCTGTGTAGAAGATTTTTATTTAAATCAAGTCCCATTTGTTTATTTTTGCTTTTATTTCCAATATTCTGGGAGGTGGGTCATGGAGGATCCTGCTGTGATTTATGTCGGAGAGTGTTTTGCCTATGTTCTCCTCTAGGAGTTTTATAGTTTCTGGTCTTACCTTTAGATCTTTAATCCATTTTGAGTTTATTTTGGTGTATGGTGTTAGGAAGTGTTCTAGTTTCATTCTTTTACAAGTGGCTGACCAGTTTTCCCAGCACCACTTGTTAAAGAGACTGTCTTTTCTCCATTTTATATTCTTGCCTCCTTTGTCAAAAGATAAGGTGTCCATAGGTGTGTGGATTTATCTCTGGCCTTTCTATTTTGTTCCACTGATCTGTATTTCTGTCTTTATGCCAGTACCATACTGTCTTGATGACTGTGGCTTTGTAGTAGAGCCTGAAGTCCGGCAGGTTGATTCCCCCAGTTCCATTCTTCTTCCTCAAGATTGCTTTGGCTATTCGAGGTTTTTTGTATTGCCATACAAACTGTGAGATTATTTGTTCTAGCTCTGTGAGAAATATCGTTGGTAGCTTGATAGGGATTGCATTGAATGTATAAATTACTTTGGGTAGTATACTCATTTTCACAATATTTATTCTTCCAATCCACGAACACGGTATATTTCTCCATCTATTAGTGTCTTCTTTGATTACTTTCACCAGTGTTTTATAGTTTTCTATGTACAGGTCTTTTGTTTCTTTAAGTAGATATATTCCTAAGTATTTTATTCTTTTCGTTGCAACAGTGAATGGAATAGTTTCCTTAATTTCTCTTTCTATTTTCTCATTATTAGTGTATAGGAATGCAAGGGATTTCTGTGTGTTGATTTTATATCCTGAAACTTTACTGTGTTCATTGATTAGCTCTAGTAGTTTTCTGGTAGAGTGTTTAGGGTTTTCTGTGTAGAGGATCATGTCATCAGCAAACAGTGAAAGTTTTACTTCTTCTTTTCCAATTTGGATTCCTTTTATGTCTTTTTCTGCTCTGATTGCTGTAGCCAAAACTTCCAGAACTATGTTGAATTGTAGTGGTGAGAGTGGGCACCCTTGTCTTGTTCCTGACTTTAGGGGAAATCCTTTCAATTTTTCACCATTGAGGATAATGTTTACTGTGGTTTTGTCATATATAGCTTTTATTATGTTGAGATATGTTCCTTCTATTCCCACCTTCTGGAGGGTTTTTATCATAAATGGATGTTGAATTTTGTCGGCTTTCTCTGCATCTATTGAGATAATCATATGATCTTTATTTTTCAGTTTGTTAATGTGGTGTGTTACATTGTTTGATTTGCAGATATTGAAGAATCCTTGCATTCCTGGGATAAAGCCCACTTGGTCATGATGTATGATCTTCTTAATGTGTTGTTGGATTCTGATTGCTAGAATTTTGTTAAGGATTTTTGCATCTATGTTCATTAGTGATATTGGCCTGTAGTTTTCTTTTTTGTGGGATCTTTACCAGGTTTTGGGATTAGGGTGATGGTGGCCTCATAGAATGAGTTTGGAAGTTTCCCTTCCTCAGCAATTTTCTGGAAGAGTTTGAGTAGAATAGGTGTTTTCTCTTCTCTAAATTTTTGGTAGAATTCAGCTGTGAAGCCGTCTGGACCTGGGCTTTTGTTTGCTTGAAGATTTCTGATTACAGCTTCTATTTCCATGCTTGTGATGGGTCTATTAAGATTTTCTATTTCTTCCTGGCTCATTTTTGGAAAGTTGTACTTTTCTAAGAATTTGTCCATTTCTTCCAAGTTGTCCATTTTATTGCCATATAATTGCTGATAGTATTCTCTAATGATCCTTTGTATTTCTGTGCTGTCGGTTGTGATCTCTCCATTTTCATTTCTAATTTTATTGATTTGGTTCTCCTCCCTTTGTTTCTTGATGAGTCTGGCTAGTGGTTTGTCAATTTTATTTACCCTCTCAAAGAACTAGCTTTTGGCTTTGTTGATTTTTGCTATGGTCTCTTTTGTTTCTTTTGCATTTATTTCTGCCCTAATTTTTAAGATTTCTTTTCTTCTACTAACCCTGGGGTTGTTCATTTCTTCTTTTTCTAGTTTCTTTAGGTGTAGAGTTAGGTTATTTAGTTGACTTTTTTCTTGTTTCTTGAGGTATGCCTGTATTGCTATGACCCTTCCCCTTAGCACTGTTTTTACCATGTCCCAGAGGTTTTGGGTTGTTGTGTTTTAATTTTCATTCATTTCTATGCATACTTTGATTTCTCTTTTGATTTCTTCAATGATTTGTTCATTATTCAGCAGCATGTTGTTCAGCCTCCATATGTTGGCATTTTTAATAGTTTTTCTCCTGTAATTGAGATCTAATCTAACTGCATTGTGGTCAGAAAAGATGCTTGGAATGATTTCAATGTTTTTGAATTTACCAAGGCTAGATTATGATCTATCCTGGAAAAGGTTCCATGTGCGCTTGAGAAAAAGGTGAAATTCATTGTTTTGGGGTGAAATGTCCTATAGAGATCTATTAGGTCTAACTGGTCTATTGTATCATTTAAAGTTTGTGTTTCCTTGTTAATTTTCTGTTTGGTTGATCTATCCATAGGTGTGAGTGGGGTATTAAAGTCTCCCACTATTATTGCATTGTTGTTAATTTCCCCTTTCATACTTGTTAGTAATTGTCTTACATATTGTGGTGCTCCTATGTTGGGTGCATAAATATTTATAATTGTTATATCTTCTTCTTGGATTGATCCTTTGATCATTATGTAGTTTCCTTCTTTGTCTCTTTTCACAGCCTTTGTTTTAAAGTCTATTTTATCTGATATGAGTATTGCTACTCCTGCTTTCTTTTGGTCTCTATTTGCATGGAATATCTTTTTCCAGCCCTTCACTTTCAGTCTGTATGTGTCCCTCATTTTGAGGTGGGTCTCTTGTAGACAGCATATATGGGGGTCTTGTTTTTGTATCCATTCAACCAGCCTTTGTCTTTTGGTTGGGGCATTCAACCCATTTACGTTTAAGGTAATTATTAATAAGTATGATCCCGTTGCCATTTTCTTTATTGTTTTGGGTTCAAGTTTATACACCCTTTCTATTTTTCCTGTCTAGAGAAGATCCTTTAGCATTTGTTGGAGAGCTGGTTTGGTGATGCTGAATTCTCTCAGCTTTTGCTTGTCTGTAAAGCTTTTGATTTCACCTTCATATTTGAATGAGATCCTTGCTGGGTATAGTAATCTGGGCTATAGGTTATTTTCTTTCATCACTTTAAGTATGTCTTGCCATTCCCTCCTGGCCTGAAGAGTTTCTGTTGAAAGATGAGCTGTTATCCTTATGGGAATCCTCTTGTGTGTTATTTGTTGCTTTTCCCTTGCTGTTTTTAATATTTGATCTTTGTATTTGATCTTTGTTAATTTGATTAATATGTGTCTTGGAGTATTTCACCTTGGGTTTATCCTGTTAGGGACTCTCTGGGTTTCTTGGACTTGGGTGATTATTTCCTTCCCCATTTTAGGGAAGTTTTCAACTATTATCTCCTCAAGTATTCTCTCATGGTCTTTCTTTTTGTCTTCTTCTTCTGGGACTCCTATGATTCGAATGTTGGGGTGTTTAACATTGTCCCAGAGGTCTCTAATATTGTCCTCATTTCTTTTAATTCATTTTTCTTTTTTCCTCTCTGTTTCATTTATTTCTACAGTTCTGTCTTCTAGCTCGCTTATCCTGTCTCCTCTTTCACTTTCATTTCAAAGTGATGCTCAAAATTCTTCAAGTCAGGCTTCAGCAGTACAAATACCAGACCACCTTACCTGCCTCCTGAGAAATCTGTATGCAGGTCAAGAAGCAACAGTTAGAACTGGACCTGGAACAATAGGCTGGTTCCAAATTGGGAAAGGAGTATGTCAAGGCTGTATATCGTCACCCTGCTTATTTTACTTATATGCAGAGTATATCATGAGAAATGCTGGACTGGATGAAGCACAAGCAGGAATCAAGATTGCGGAGAAATATCAACAGCCTCAGATAAGCAGATGACACCACTTTTATGGCAGAAAGTGAACTAAGGAGCCTCTTGATGAAAGTGAAAGAGGAGAGTGAAAAAGTTGGATTAAAACTCAACATTCAGAAAACTAAGATAATGGCATCTGGTCCCATCACCTCATGGCAAATAGATGGGGAAAGAATGGAAATAGTGAGAGACTTAATTTTTTTGGCTCCAAAATCACTGCAGACAGTGACTGCAGCCATGAAATTAAAAGACGCTTGCTCCTTGGAAGAAAAATTATAACCAACCCAGATAGCATATTAAAAAGCTGAGACATTACTTTTCCAGCAAAGGTCCTTCTGGCCAAAGCTATGGTTTTTCCAGTAGTTGTGTATGGATGGGCGAGGTGAACTACAAAGAAAGCTGAGTGCCAAAGAATTGATGCTTTTGAACTGTGGTGTTAGAGAAGACTCTTGAGAGTTCCTTGGACTGCAAGGAGATCCAACCAGTCCATCCTAAAGGAAATCAGTCCTGAATATTCATTGAAAGGACTGATATTGAAGCTGAAAGTCCAATACTTTGGCCACCTGATGAGAAGAACTGACTTATTTGAGAAGACTCTAATTCTGGGAAGGATTGACGGTGAGAGGAGAAGGAGTTGACAGAGAATGAGATGGTTGGATGGCATCACCCACACGATGGACATGAGTTTGAGTAAGCTATGGAAGTTGGTGATGGACATGGAAGCCTGGCGTGCTACAGTCCATGGGGTCGCAAAGATTTGGACACAACTGAGTGACTGAACTGAACTGAGGCCCTATTTGTTGCCCCTCAAATCTTTCATTCCCTTAGAAGTAGATCCTGAAGAAATCAATCTGGAGTATTGCGATCCTAGGCAGGAAGATTTGTGGGTTGACCACAATTGTTCTGGAGCCCCAGACAAGTTAGATGGCTGACGTGCTGTGGGGTGATATGTCAACCACATGGCTAATGTAAAGAATGGAGGGGCAGGGATGGTTCTCACCTTATAAGCACTAACTATAACTGGAAAACTTATTTCTTCAGTGAAAAGAAAACAACTGTAATGAAAATGAGAAAACAAACCTTATCTCACATAGGGTAGCAGAACTCGACATTTTAAAATGTCAAGCCACAGGTTCAGTGGAATCTTCTCTTTCTGGTAAAATATGCAAAAATTGTCTTATGTTGAAGCAATTTTCAAAAAATAATTGAAAAAGGAATTTACAAGAGGTCTGTGTGTTTATATATGGCAGTTGGTGAAGGATCAGAGAATGGCTTACAGTCAATGAGAAGTATCACAAGGAAAAGGAATGAATGGTTCCCTCGGGATATAATAGTCTATGATTCTAAAGAATTTTTCAGAAGTAAAAAGGACAGCACTCACTGAGTTCAGTTAAGCAACATGAACATCCAAACAAAACAAAATCTAAAGTTCAGCTTCATGTGTAACTAATATGATGATGCAACGATTATCATTAGTGAACCAGATTTTTCGAAGAAAATTACAGAGAAGTCACACATTACTAATCTAAAGTAAATATCCCTCATTTTATTATTCCTTTATTTTTCTCTTTACAGTAGAACTGAGAAGGGAAAATCTTCAAAGAATGATTGGCTATGAATGGTGTTCAGGAATTTTTCAAATGAGATTTTAAAAATTTCAACTAGACTCTTAATTTGTATGTCAGCACCCCAACATTAACTTGCCAGAGAATAACCATCAAGATTTAAGTTTAATGTTCCCCTTTCTAGTCTTTTAAGTTCCCTGCATGTGATGTCAATTGTGTGATCTGGAAGATTGAAAAGGGGTGTTACAAAGAGATTGCTAAAAAATTGCCGTATTAATGCAAGAATAATGTCATCTTGACATCTCACATTTTAACATAAAATTGTAAGCTATCAAATGAGAATGATTACTCTACAGTCAAGGAAATTATACTTAGAAATATTCTAAGGGAATTTTCGACATCCAGAAAGGCATATTTCTCTTTAAGGCATATATCTCATTAAAGAATGAGATCATTAAATGGTAGATCTTTAAAATGCATTGCTGCCTCAAAAAGGGAACCCTCATACACAGTTGGTGGGAATGTAAATTGGTGTAGCCACTATGCCAAACAATATGGAGGTTTCTCACAAAATTAAAAATAGAACTACACTATAATCCACAATTCCACCCCTGGGTATATACGTGCAAAAAACAAAACCAGTAATTTGAAAAGATACATGAACACCAATGTTTACTGTGTATGTGTATATATTTGTATGTATAATACATACATACATACACACACAATGGAATACTACTCAGCCATGAAAAAGAATACAATTTTTTCAATTGCAGCAACACCAATGGACTTAAAGGGTATTATGCTAAAGTGAAATAAGTCAGACAGAGAAAGATAAGTACTGTATGACACATGTATATGTGGAATCTAAAAAATAAACTAATGAATATAACAAAAAAGAAACAGATTCATAGATATGAAGGACGGACTAGTGGGGAGAGGGAAGGGGGAAGGGGCAATATAGAGGTAGGGGAATAAGAGGTACAAACTATCATGTAAAAAATAAGCTGCTGCTGCTGCTAAGTCACTTCAGTCTACAAGAATATATTGCACAACACAGGGAATATAGCCAATATATATCATAATAACTATAAATAGAGTATAATATTTAAAAATTTGAATAACAATATGTTACTGTACAGCTGTACTTTGCTGGCAAAGTAATGTCTCTGCTTTTTAATATACTATCTAGGTTGGAGTAAGCGTCTTTTAATTTCATGGCTGCAATCAGCATCTGCAGTGATTTTGGAGCCCAAAAAAATAAAGTCTGACACTGTTTCCACTGTTTCCCAGTCTATCTGCCATGAAGTGATGGGACCAGATGCCATGATCTTAATTTTCTGAATGTTGAACTTCAAGACAACCTTTTCACTCTCCTCTTTCACTTTCAACGAGAGGTTTCTTAGTTCCTCTTCACTTTCTGCCATAAGGGTGGTGTCATCTGCATATCTGAGGTTATTGATATTTCTCCCGGCAATCTTGATTCCAGCTTGTGCTTCTTCCAGCCCAGCGTTCCTCATGATGTACTCTGCATATAAGTTAAATAAGCAGGGTGACAATATACAACCTTGACGTACTCCTTTTCCTATTTGGAACCAGTCTGCTGTTCCATGTCCAGTTCTGACTGTTGCTTCCTGACCTGCATACAGGTTTCTCAAGAGGCAGGTCAGGTGGTCTGGTATTCCCATCTCTTTCAGAATGTTCCACAGTTTACTGTGATCCACACAGTCAAAGGCTTTGGCATAGTCAATGAAGCAGAAATAGATGGTTTTCTGGAACTCTCTTGCTTTCTCCATGATCCAGAGGATGTTGGCAATTTGATCTCTGGTTCCTCTGCCCTTTCTAAAACCTGCTTGAACATCTGGGAGTTCACGGTTCACATATTGCTGAAGGCTAGCTTGGAGAATTTTGAGCATGACTTTACTAGCGTGTGAGATGAGTGCAATTGTGCGGTCGTTTGAGCATTCTTTGGCATTGCCTTTCTTTGGGATTGGAATGAAGACTGACCTTTTCCAGTCCTGTGGCCACTGCTGAGTGTTCCAAATTTGCTGGCATATTGAGTGCAGCACTTTCACAGCATCATCTTTCAGAATTTGAAATAGCTCAACTGGAATTCCATCACCTCCACTAGCTTTGTTCGTAGTGATGCTTTCTAAGGCCCACTTGACTTCACATTCCAAGATGTCTGGCTCTAGGTCAGTGATCACGTTATCGTGACTATCTTGGTCATGAAGGTCTTTTTTGTACAGTTCTTCTGTGTATTCTTGCCACCTCTTCTTAATATCTTCTGCTTCTGTTAGGTCCATACCATTTCTGTCCTTTATCGAGTCCATCTTTGCTTGAAATGTTCCCTTGGAATCTCTAATTTTCTTGAAGAGATCTCTAGTTTTTCCTATTCTGTTGTTTTCCTTTATTTCTTTGCATTGCTCGCTGAGGAAGACTTTCTTATCTCTCCTTGCTATTCTTTGGAACTCTGCATTCAGATGCTTATATCTTTCCTTTTCTCCTTTGCTTTTTGCTTCTCTTCTTCTCACAGCTATTTGTAAGGCCTCCTCAGACAGCCATTTTGCTTTTTTGCATTTCTTTTCCATGGGGATGGTCTTGGTCCCTGTCTCCTGTACAATGTCACGAACCTCCGTCCAGAGTTCATCAGGCACTCTATCTATCAGATCTAATCCCTTAAATCTATTTCTCACTTCCACTGTATAATCATAAGGGATTTGATTGAGGTCATATCTGAATGGTCTAGTGGTTTTCCCTACTTTCTTCAATTTAAGTCTAAATTTGGCAATAAGGAGTTCATGATCTGAGCCACAGTCAGCTCCTGGTCTTGTTTTTGCTAACTCTATACAGTTTCTCCATCTTTGGCTGCAAAGAATATAATCAGTCTGATTTCAGTGTTGACCATCTGGTGATGTCCATGTGTAGAGTCTTCTCTTGTGTTGTTGGAAGAGGGTGTTTGCTATGACCAGTGCATTCTCTTGGCAAAACTCTATTAGCCTTTGCCCTGCTTCATTCCATGCTCCAAGGCCAAATTTGCCTGTTACTCCAGGTGTTTCTTGACTTCCTACTTTTCCATTCCAGTCCCCTAGAATGAAAAAGACATCTTCTTTGGGTGTTAGTTCTAAAAGGTCTTTTAGGTCTTCATAGAACCGTTCAACTTCGGCTTCTTCAGCGTTACTGGCTGGGGCATAGGCCTGGATTACTGTAACATTGAATGGTTTGCCTTGGAAACGAACAGAAATCATTCTGTCGTTTTTAAGATTGCATCCAAGTACTGCATTTCAGACTCTTTTGTTAACCATGATGGCTACTCCATTTCTTCTAAGGGGTTCCTGCCCACAGTAGTAGATATAATGGTCATCTGAGTTAAATTCACCCATTCCAGTCCATTTTAGTTCACTGATTCCCAGAATGTCTATGTTCACTCTTGCCATCTCCTGTTTGACCACTTCCAATTTGCCTTGATTCATGGACCTAACATTCTAGGTTCCTATGCAATATTGCTCTTTAAAGAATCGGACCTTGCTTCTATCTCCAGTCACATCCACAATTGGGTATTGAGAGTCCCTTGAATTTCAAGGAGATCCACTCAGTCCATTCTAAAGGAGATCAATCCTGGGTGTTCATTGGAAGGACTGACGCTAAAGCTGAAATTCCAATACTTTTCCACCTCATGCGACGAGTTGACTCACTGGAAAAGACTCTGATGCTGGGAAGGATTGGGGGCGAGAGGAGAAGGGGTTGACAGAGAATGAGATGGCTGGATGACATCACCAACTCGATGGACATGAGTTTGAGTGAACTCCGGGAGTTGGTGATGGTCAGGGAGGCCTGGAGTGCTGTGATTCATGGGGTCGCAAAGAGTTGGACACGACTGAGCGACTGAACTGAACTGAACTGAAGATAAAAAGTGAACTTCTAGGCCAAAGAAAAATGTCTTAATATGTCATATTAGTACATACTTTGTACCACCACTGTCATAAAACATAATTTAATATTTTTCTTTGGAGAAAGTGGCCCTGCTTCCATTTACTGTCTTTCACCCTAAAACCTATTTCCCTATTTGAATATTTTAAACTCATGAGCTTTAATTTCCTTATCTTTCAAATAGAATTATTATTTCAAAGAGCTATTCTGAGGATTAAATAAAATAGCAAACTCAAGAGCAGTTTGCAAACTGTTAAGAACTTTCTTCAGAGAGATCACATTATTGTTTTCTTGGTCATAGCCATTATCAAATCCAACTAGTCACTGAAACTAGAAACCTGGGATCAAATTTAAATCCTGTTTCTCCATCTCTTCTTCCAAATAACTGCCAGTGTCTTTGATTTCTACCTCTGCCATGGCTCTGATAACCACGTCTTCTTTTAGGGTCCCATTGCTAAAGCATTCTTCCGATTTTTTAAAAAGTTTTTATTATAGAGAACTTACGCATACACACAAGTACACAGGAGAGTATACCAAATCACATGCACCCATTTTCCAAACCCCCAAATCAATCCTGCTCCATATCCCAAATCACCTTTGAAGCAAATTTCAGGCATTATGTAATTTTATCTATAAATAAGTCAATATATTTCTCTATGAGTTAGAGACTCTAAGAAAAAATAATACTATCCTCACTTCTAAAAATAGTAATAACTTCTTAATTTATAGAATTTCTAGTCACTACCCATCTTTAACAATTATCTTATAAATGTCATAAATGTTTTTTAAAAGATTTTTTCCAGTTAGACTCCAAATAAGATCTTAACATGTTTTATTGATCTGTAGGTTCCCTGCCAAGTGCTTTATGCCTCTCCTGTTTGCTTATCAACTAATCTTTTAACCACACTATTGCTGTGACTCAACTTTCTGCTTCTATAATTTTTCTGTCTAATTTACTTCCCATGCTGCTACCAATGTTATCTAAAATTGATTCCATCACATGACTCTTCTCATTAAAAAAGAAACTTCAAAATGTTTACAGGGATGAAGTTCATTTATTTGTTTGTTTATTTATGCAGACTACTGAAGGCCTTCAATAATAAGATCTAAATACACTTTTCCTGACTAATTTTCCAATTCCTCTTCTAAGCCTTCATCTATGGCCCTCCAATTGTGCATGCATGCTAAGTCACTTCAGTAATGTCCAACTCTGTGTGACCCCATGGACTGCAGCCCACCAGGCTCCTCTGTCCATGGGATTCTCCAGGCAGGAATACTGGAGTGGATTGCCATTTCCTTCTCCAGAAAATCTTCCCAACCCAGGGATCAAACCCATGTCTCTTTATGTCTCCTGCATTGGAGGGCAGATTCCTTACCACTAGTGCCACCTGGGAAACCACATCTACCCAAAACACCTTATCTTCTTTCAGGAACTTTGCTCAGACTGTTTTCAGTAGTCTTTGCCAGAAAAGCCCTCCTCTTTTTTTTTGCATAGCAAAATCCTACTCATCCTTTCAAGAACTTTGGATTTCTCTTCCTACCTTTGCCAACACTCTCCATCTAATAAATTAACCCTCAACCTCCTTTGATAATACTTTGATAATAAATCTCTAATGCTGATTATAATAATGACAGCTTCAAAAAACTTCAAATTCCTGAAGCCATCTATTAGGTCACAGCCATTGTTCTAGCTGAGTATAATTGACTAGGTTCTACTATCAGGTCCATTATACATCTGAGGAAAACAAACAAGGTCTCACAGCTAGTTGGTGACAGACCAAAGCCTGGAGCACAGATAGTTTGGCTATAGAACCCTCACCTTAACAATCAGCTAGATTGCTTTTATGAAGAAACAGAGTTTTTATTAAAAATGTGTGTGTGTGTGTGTGTGACTTTATAGCTCTTCCTCAAAAGCATGACTTCCCCAAGGCCAGCTCTTGTCTGATTCTCAGCACAGTACTGTATGCATATCGGAGAATGTTCAATGAATTAAATATCTTGAAATGATCCTGAAGAATTTATTAACTGTAAAAAAGGAAGATTTTTCAGAATAAAGAACTACAATTTCTAAAATTCAATAAGTTAAATGTAAAATCAAGACTGTGTTTACCAAAAACTAAAAAGAGGGAAAGGATTTACATATACATTTTAGCAGCATATCTATTGTCACACACCATCATAGAACTGGGGCTTCCCTGCTGGCTCAGTGGTAAAGAGGAGCCGATGCAGGAGATGTTGGTTTGATCCCTGGTTTGGGAAGATCCCCTGGAGAAGAATATTGGCAACCCACTCCAGTATTCTTCATCTGGAAAATCCCATGGACAGAAAGACCTGGAGGGCTACAGTCCATGGAGTTGCAAAGAGTTGGACATGACTTAGCAACTAAGTAACAGGAACAACGGAGAAGGCAATGGCAAGCCACTCCAGTACTCTTGCCTAGACAATCCCATGGATGGAGGAGCCTGGTAGGCTGCAGTCCATGGGGTCGCTAAGGGTCAGACACGACTGAGCGACTTCACTTTCACTTTTCACTTTCACACATTGGAGAAGGAAATGGCAACCCACTCCAGTGTTCTTGCCTGGAGAGTCCCAGGGACAGGGGAGCCTGGTGGGCTTCCGTCTATGGGGTCACACAGAGTCGGACACAACTGAAGTGACTTAGCAGCAGCAGCAGCAGCAGCAACAGGAACAAACCATCAACCTAGAATAGTCTAATAACTAAATTGCATGATTTTCCTCCACCATTCTTATTAAAAATTATGTAGAGGAAAAGATGGAATGTGAAGCATAAGATGATGCATATTCCCAAGTTTCTCCTGATAGGTGATATTTCACAAACAGGTCCATTGTCATTATGCAGGTGTTCTGACTGAAATATATGGACTATTTCTTCAGAGGTAGAGAAACTATTTCATTTTCTTATGCAGTAGTTACGGCTCAAACATGAATAGATTTGGGGAGAGGTTGGGATAAAGTGTGAAATTATTCTCAATATTGCTGTAACTATTCCAATTTAGGAAAGATGAAAGGCAACGAGTGTTTCCTCCTAGGCTCTGAGATTGTCATTCATTTGAAATTAAGGTAGACAATGAAACTACAGATTCCCTGGTTTTAGGATGATTGAGAAGCAAGAAAAAATGCTATTTAATTCAATTTTGGAGCCATGTTAGAAATGGCTAGTATGATGGCCAGTATGATTCTTGCAGCTTACCAAATTCTTTAGGAATATTGCTTTTCTAAAGAATAATAATTCAGGTTTTTAATTTAAAAAAAAAGAGTTGGGGAACCTCACAGTCTAGAAATAGAGGTCCAAAGTGATAAACAGTGTTTTAGCTCTGAAATGTCAGAATATGCAATGACATTTAGCTGAACTACATTTGTAATTCCATCCTCTGAACTCTAAAGACAAGGACTATGGCACAGAAAGGTCCTTAAGCTCCAGACACTTTGGATGGGATCTGCAGACCCAATTCTTAAAGTCTTGACTTCACTTTGCAGGGAAAATTTTCTACTTCTTCAAAGTAGCTGCAGAGAGAAAGAAGAGGGCTCTCATGCTTGTAAATCCTCCTCTCCCTAAAAAAACAAAAAAACTCAGTCCAGGAATAAAACTTCAAATCAGAATAATTTTGGAATTCCTGATGACTAATTTAACTGACTCAGAGCTAAACTCTGCTTTGCTCCCGTGTCTTCTGACAGCCCCCCTTGATAATTACCATTAGATGATTTTCACTTGCTGTCAAAGACCCTCCTACACCCTCATATCCAGAGTGTTGCTAACTCCCCAAATTCCTAGGTATGCCACTTCCATTAAAACACAACCCACCTTTCCCATCAGTCTTGGGTTTGAGTCTCATAAATATAAGAAAAATTTTTTAAAAAAGCAATTGACCATTTGCTAGGGTTTGAGTCCTGACCTGAGCCCTGTGTATCTATTAATACATATGTGTGGTCGGGAGAACAAGGATAACATTTTCAGCTCATATTATCTTAAAAAATAAATACAAACCATTGTTTAGTGGCCAAGGATAGTCTCTTGTGGACATTTCACATAATTTCCCCACTGATAATTGTCATTTTCCTTGACAGAAATTTTAAATATTTTTATAAGTACTGCTGCTGCTGCTGCTGCTAAGTCGCTTCAGTCGTGTCCGACTCTGTGCGACCCCATAGACGTCAGCCCACCAGGCTCCCCGTCCCTGGGATTCTCCAGGCAAGAACACTGGAGTGGGTTGCCATTTCCTTCTCCATTTCAATATTATAGGTAACATAACAAAGATTTTTTTTTCTAAGTTTTTAGTGCCAATTTCACATTTTACTCAGTTGTCCTCTAATGTACTTTTGCTTTTCTAAGGTCCCCTCCAGGATACCGGGTTACATTTGTTGTCATGTCATTGTTTTTTCTATTTGAATAAATTCATCCATCATAAAGGTATCCTTTGTAAGACCATGCGACCTGCCCTTTGACTTTGTAAGAATTGCCATTGAGTTTGAGAAGCTTGTCTTCAAGAAACTTAGAATCTAATTATTATGGTTAACAATTCTTTTTGAGGTTTAGCAACTTTCTCCTATGTTGTGCAGATAACTATGGAAATCATGAGGGATCCAGGATGTGGTGGTGTTGCCGCGAAGTAAGATAGAGTGGAAATGATACATCCAAATAGAAAAGATGGCGAAACAGGGCATTCCTATGCACCAGAAGGAGTTGTTTGCATTTGTGAGAGGGCAGCCAAAAGATGACAGGAACCCAAGATTAATATGACTGAAGGCAGATGCGAAGAGGAAGGTAAAGTTCAGGAAAGTCCTTAGAAGTACAAGCCCTTCATGGAACTTCTTCCCCAGAAACATTCTTCTCAGAAAAGGGGTTGGGGGGCGGGAAGATGAATGTTCGCAGTTTCTGGCCTATAGCCTAGAGCTTCATCCTAGAATTTACACTCCCTTTTCTCTCTTTTGGCTAATCTTCAAACGCTACAGAAGAATGGAGGGGTTGAGTCCTTTCTTAAATACAGCCTCTCACAAGTTGATTTTTGCATTTGTTTTTCCTATAGGACTTTGGATGTTGATGCAACACTCCAAAACTGTATTTTCAAGACCATCTGTGCTTTCTACTGATTCTGATTTAGGACATTCTTTCTTGAGTGTCTAGCTGTTCAAAATGATGAAAAAAGTATTGCTTAGCTTTTTTGAAGACTATGAATAGGCGGTTTTGTTTTCCCTTGATTTCAGAAAGACTTTAGGTTCAGGAAAATGAAGTGGATGAGCAAAAGTGAAATTTATTTTTAAATTGAAGCATAGTTAAGGTACATTATTATATAAGTTATGCGTGTATAATATAGTGGTTCACAGTCTAAAAGTTATATCTCATTTATAGTTATTACAAAATATTGGCTAATTTCCCTGTCTTGTACAATATATCCTTGTAGTTTATTTTATGCATGATAGTTTTTACGTTTTAAAGTAAGATACTTTTGAAACAATCAATAGAAACTAAGGAAACCCAAATAAAGTGTGAATTGGCACTAACAAATTTGAAAACACACAATCCCTACTACATGATCTGTAATGTTGAATTTAGGAAGACTTAAAAATGCTTAAACATTTCTGTCAAAGGAAACAGCAGTTACCAATGGGAAATCATGTGAGATGTCTTCAAAAGACCATTCTTATCCACTAACCAGTGTTTTTAAAATCTATTTCTTAGGATAATATGAATTGAAAATTTTACCCTTGTTTACCTGACCACCCAGATATAAATATACAGTTTGGGATCAGGTCAGGTCCCAAACCCTAGCAAATGGTGAAACAAGTTTGTTTTCTAAAAAATTTGCTTCTGTTTGTCAGACAAAACCAAGTTGGTGGTGAGGAGAGCCAAAGAGATTTTAAAAAATGATTTTTTCCTCTTTCTTGATGAATTCTATGATCCAGTCTTTCCCCTAGCAAATTATTCTCTCTATATTCATTTTGCAATGACCAAAAAAGGAAAAACATCATGAAGGAGTCTCAGCCTTAACTTTTAATTTCCTGGTTTTTGTCAGTTAATGTCATAACATTAATTTTATTTCCACAAAAGAGGAGGGTTGCAGGTAATTAATATCTCTTCAGTACTCCTCCCAGAGGAAAAATACCCAATCATTAACACTGGGTTGTTAAAGAACAGGACAAAAGAAAAGTGACTCTGAGATGTAGGAAGAACTTTTCCCACGTGTCAGTATACACACAGAGGGGCCTTACTGGACTTGGTTGGTCGTCAGGCACTCTTACTTGCTAATTAGATAACATCGCAGCCAGTGCTCTGAAGCTGTTTGTAACCCGTTCAGAGACCATGTTACAGTTTGGTGATACTTCTACAAGTAGGAATCTCTTGCTTTCTATTCCTCATTTCCCCATTCTTTATATCTAAATGTTGTACACCTGAAAATTGAATTTGATGGCACTTAACCAAATTCTTAGACGCATTTTCCTCCTCCTCTGTCTGAATTCAAAAAGGCTGAGCAAAGTCACGTGTAGAAGAAGTGCTGGGTCCTCAAACATTTAAAAAATGCTTTCAAATGAAAGGGGAGTGTATTGGTATCTGCCCTGTCTGTAATCTGCAGCCTTACAAGGAGACAAAGAAACTCTGGCTTGTCCCTACTATAGTTTTAATGAAGATAGGATGATGGTCCTTGAAGTAAGTATAAAATAATTGTATGTAGGGGTTTATGCAAAAAGGCTTTGTTCCTAAATACTGGAAAGGCAGTCACCCTGAAACAATGGGGCAAATTAGCATGCAGCCAGCCCCAGGCTCTTAGCTACACACACAAGCACACACACATGCACGCACACTCACAAGCTCACAGTGACTGATGCTTGGTGCTTGCTGGGAGGTCAACAGCAAGAATCTTTCTTGGGAAGGCAGCATGTCAGATTTCAGACACTTTCTCTACAAATGGGCTTTCACTGCTCAAAGGATGGGGGGTGTTCTGATCCAGATAATAAAGTCCATTTACATGAAAAGATGCCGCTTTCAGTGACATGATTAATTTCGGAAATACCTGGCATCTGAATGAAGCTGAGACTTCAAGAAGTGACTGATGATGAGAAAAGATAATTAGGCAAATGTCAAGAGTTTTGCTTGGTGACTGAGGGGCTGGTCCATCTGGGTTATCCTATATTCACTCCAGATGGGAATGAAAGGCTTTTGTGGGAAGTTGGGGATGATCAACCTACGGTCACAGAGAAACTCACTTTAGCTCATGTTTCTCTGGGTTTGGCTCCATCACGACCAGTGGGCAGTCAATGCTTACCTTCAATGACTTGTCAGAGAATCCCAGACAAAGCTGGCCTTGTTTTTCTATGAGGTCCGAAAAATGTAAATTTATCTTGCCTTACATGTCATTTGTTCAAAAGTGACCTCTCTGTTCTGAACCTTTTCAAAAATCTCATTGACTTCTCCCCTCTAAAAGGAGAAAAACGGAAAGAGGGGGAAGCCAAACACCATTTAATACTCTGCAGAAAGGACTTTGAAGACAAAGGCTGAAGTGGGAAGTAATGCAAATCTACCCCCACCCACAACACATTGTTTTCGAACCCTTTCTTCACGGTGTTTTTGTTTTTTTTTTCTTCTTTCCCTACGATTTTTTTTTTCCTCTGTTGTTGAATTGGAGAATGTTAATGACTGGAGATTAGTGACCTCCACAGGGTAGAGTTGACAGAAGCAAGCCGCCACCCCTAGTGGACTGATGGAATAGTTCTCCAAATCAATTTTTAATTTTTTTTAACATATTTATTTATTTGACTGCACCGGGTCTTAGTTGGGACATGTGGATTCTTTAGTTAAAACATGCAAACTCTTAGTTGTGGCATGCAGGATCGAGTTCCCCATCCAGAGATTGAACCCCAGACCCCTGTACTGGGAACATGGAGTTTCAGCCCATGGACCACCAGGGAATTCCCTCCAAAAGAACTTTTTAGAATATAAACTTTAACCACCACAAGAGAGAGGGTGGTTCTTTCCTTACTTTTTCTGTCTGGCAGTACAACTTAATTCCTCCAAAAAGATAGTCATTACAGACAAAATGTTTGTAGATACACTGGGGACCATGAGTGATTCTTAACAATGCTAACCTCTCTGCTCTACTCTTTCTTCTTCCACCTGATTGGTATTTAAAGAAGAAAAGTGCCTCCATCTCTAGGCAATGGAACTCTTCTAGGAAGAGAGGAGATGATCCAGAGAATAATTCTAGCTAGCAATTGAGGCCTGAGTCTCCCCATTTAGGTTTCAACTGATATTAACCATGGTTGCAGTGACGACAGATGGCATCACCGACTCAATGGACATGAGTTTGAGTAAACTCCAGGAGTTGGTGATGGACAGGGAGGCCTGGCATGCTGTAGTCCATGGGGTTGCAAAGAGTTGGACACGACTGAGCAACTGAACTGAACTGAACCATGGTGCTGTGGGTTGAATTGTGTCCCCATGGAAGATACGTGTTAGTTGCTCAGTATTGTCCAATTCTTTGCAGCCCACTAGGTTCCTCATGGGATTTCCCAGGCAAAAATACTGGAGTGGGTTGCCATTCCCTTCTCCAGGGGATCTTTTCAACCCAGGGATTGAACCTGGGTCTCCCACATTGCAGGAAAATACTTTACCACCTGAGCTACCATGAAAGATAAACTGAAATCCTAAGTCCCAGTTCCTCAGAATGTGATATTCTTTGGAAGTAGGATTGTTGCAGATGTAATTAATGAAGACAAGGTCATGCTGGGGTTGAGTGGGCTCTTAATTTAATATGCCCAGTGGCTTTATAGGAAAATGACGTGAAGACACAGAGGGAAAACTACTGTGTGACTCTAGAGAGACAGTGATTAGTTATTTTGTTACAAACTAAAGAAGACCAAGGATCAATGGCCACCACCAGAGGCTACAAGGACACCAGGAGGGATTCTACCCTCTAGATCGCAGAAGGAGCAAGGCTCCACTGACACTCCAGTTTTGGGCTTCTGGTCTCCAGAACTGTGAGATGGTCAATTTCTCTGTGTTACTTGGTTATTGAAGTCCTAGGAAATGAATATAATAGTTCTATAATTCAACATCACAGGCTTATAAAGAATTGAAAACCTTCTCTTTTGTTTTTGACTTAAACTCTTACAGTCTTACTCCAATTCCATCATCATAGGCAGAAAGTGTTTACTAAGAGACAGTGTCACCTGTCACAGATCGTGAAAGAAGTATAGCTCCATATTCCCCAGAAACAGAGAACCTATCTCCTAAAAGTCTTCAGTATCTTTAAATATACTCCTAGTAGACCCAGGTTCGATCCCTGGGTCGGGAAGATCCCCTGGAGAAGGAAACGGTAACCCACTCCAGTATTCTTGCCTGGAGAATCCCATGGACAGAGAAGTCTGGTAGGCTACGGTCCACGGGGTCGCAAAGAGTAGGACACGACTGAGCGACGGGACGGAACGGAATGGAACGGAGTCTGTGTAAAATTACTCATCAGTGTCATGGAAGCCCCCCTCCCCCTGCCCAAACCAGTGCTCAATATTTTTAGTGAAACATCATAGGTGAAGTACAATGTGTGTGCATAAGATGCTTCAGTTGTGTCTGACTCTTTGCAACCCTATGCACTGTAGCCTGCCAGGCTCCTCTGTCCATGGGATTCTCCAGGCAAGAATACTGGAGTGGGTTGCTATATCCTCCTCCAGGGGATCTTCCCAACCCAGGGATCCAACCTGCATCTCTTATGTCTCCTGCATAGGCAGGTGGGTTCTTTACCACTAGCGCCACCTGGGAAGCCCACGAAGTACACTGAATGCACATTATGTACTTCATAAAATATTCACTACTCTATATTATAAAACATTAAGGCATGAGGGGAGAAATAAACTTATGTGTCAGCAGTTTTATTCCTTTGGAGACAATACATTAAACTATATTCATAGCAAATATGTGGGGTCTTTGACTACATCTGTTTCTACTAGTGGGACAAAGCTGGAGTGAATTGAAATTACCCATTATGTGGAAATTTCTACCCAAAAAGGGGCAATTTCATCATCTCAGTATAATCTTAAAAAGCTATTTACCTAAAATAGTAAAGTACTATTAGTATTATACTAGTAGATAATACATATAACTTGGTATGAGTTAATTTCCTTCAAGTTTCAAAACTAGCTTTAGAAATCACATCACTTAGTGGCAGTTTTGTGCGAATGACAAATGAAAACAAAATGCTTCCATATTAGCAAATGAAAACAAAAAAGGTTATTCTACTCTTTAAAATTCATTTATGTTACACAGCATAAACATATTTACTGAAGTATGTCATTTCGTTGATTTTGAGTGTTTGCTACTATTCAGGCCAAATATTCTGATAGCTAAACAATTTTAAAATATAAAGATGCTTTTTGCTTCAGGGACTAGAAGTTTGCAGAAATGGGAGAGGGTCCCACAATCCAAATACAATATGATCGTGTTGTCCTATTTGCTTTTAATCATCTATAATTCCTGAGATACTTAACATTTTATGTTTAAATATTATCACGGTACAAAGCTTTCCCCTGCTTGTGCATAATATCATCTAGAAATTAATATCTCCCACTTATAATGCATCAAAAACTAGAAACATTTTCCTTCCTTAATGGTGTAGGAATTAGTGTAATTTTAAAGCACTCAAGGATATAATTATTTACATGTACTAGAAATATTAACTAGAGCTAACTGATCAAGGTATGTGAAAGTTGGAGAGAAGCAAAATCATTCCTTGAAATTATAGATGGATAGCTATTATAATATTGCTTAAAAAGAAATAATTAGGCTATGTCAGCATTCCAGATAATAGAAAAATGTGTTCCTGGAATCCATTGAATGTTAAATATTTCTTTATTTGTAAAATACTTGAAGATTATTTATTTTCTGTTAAAGTTAATACGTAAGTAGATATGGATTTGGTATTGTTGGAAGTGATAGGAAAAAATAGATGAAGTGTTAATTTAATAAATGTGTTGCCAGTTGTGCTAAAATTGAATGCAATGCATGTATGTCATTTACATGTATATGCAGTTGTAATATTTTTTATCGTTATTATGAAGTGTGCTTAGTTTTATAAATGCATCTGCTCATTGTGATGATTCCTGTGCTCAGCTTAAATGGAGTTATCATTTTTCTTCTTTTGTTTATAAAGCTACAGTTTATATTTCTTGTGTGATTGATTATATTCCTGGAAGGTCTTGTGATTAACAATATAGTATATTTTTTTATTGAGTTATTTCACACACAAATGGCAAGGCCCAAAGGGTATTCTAGGTTTGCAATATTTTTCTAATATATGTGTTCTATATTAAAGCTGCTAATTAGTGCTTTTAAACAGCTCAACACTGAATTGTTGGAAGGCACCATATCAGGGGCTATAATAAAACTGTTTATGTGAAAGGATATATAAAAGAAGAAGGTGTTAAACCCAATATAAATTGAGTGGCAGAGGGTTCCCACCAGTGTTAATTTTCTGTTTGTTTTGTCTCATTTAAAGTTAAGATGCCTGTGTTAGCACCGTGATGTGGGATACACTGTACATATAGATAGACTGAAATGTGTCAATGTCTGAGTAGCATTTGTCTTGCAAAGCAGTCAATGGGTAGTTTTATCAGGAAGTAGATTTTCCTTAATGACACTAGCTTTTATTTTTAATGGAAGGGCATATGGAAATATACATAGATATATATACATAAATATGTATATATGATTTCATGTATGTTGATTATACAAGATATGTTAAAAGTTTCTATTCCTGCTATGCATGTTCATGAACTCATTAATAGTATTTTGATATGCTTGTCTAACAGGCAATAATTCATTAATAGAGTTTTTAATTTCTCAAGGCAATTTCACAAATGAAGTTCAATGTACATGAGTTAAAATCAATCCAAAAATCTCAATAGCTTAAGTTGAATTTTATTCTCAGTATTATAAATGAATCAAACTAGAGGAAACCTTAAGTCATCTATTTCAATCCAGTACTCCCAGCTTCTACACAGATATAGCAGTGAGAAAACTTTTTGCTCTTAAATACTTCCGGGGAAATTTACAGATTTCCCTCATCATCCTCACCAAAGTTTTTTTTAATAATTAAATTTATTATTATTTGAAGTACAATTGTTTTACAATATTGTGTTTGTTTCGCCAAATATCAACATGAATCAGCCATAGGTATGCCTATGTTTTCTCCCTCTTGAACTTCCTTCCTACCTCCATCCCCATCCCACGCCCTATAGGTTGTTACAGAGCCCGTTTAATTTTCCTGAGTCACACAGCGAATTCCCATTAGCTATGATAATATATATGTTTCCATGTTACTCTGTTCACGCATCCCACTCTCTCCTTCCTCCCTGCACCCCGCGTCCATAAGTCTGTTCTCTATGTCTGTGTCTCCATTGGTTCAGTTCAGTTCAGTTCAGTTCAGTCGCTCAGTCGTGTCCGACTCTCTGCGACCCCATGAATCGCAGCACGCCAGGCCTCCCTGTCCATCACCAACTCCTGGAGTTCACTCAAACTCATGTCCATCGAGTCGGTGATGCCATCCAGCCGTCTCATTCTCTGTCGTCCCCTTCTCCTCCCGCCCCCAATCCTTCCCAGCATCAGACTCTTTTTCAGTGAGTCAACTCTTCGCATGAGGTGGCCAAAGTATTGGAGTTTCAGCTTTAGCATCAGTCCTTCCAATGAACATCCAGGACTGATCTCCTTTAGAATGCACTGGTTGGATCGCCTTACAGTCCAAGGGACTCTCAAGAGTCTTCTCCAACACCATAGTTCAAAAGCATCTGTTCTTCGGTGATCAGCTTTCTTCACAGTCCAACTCTCACATCCATACATGACCACTGGAAAAATCATAGCCTTGACTAGACGGACCTTTGTTGGCGAAGCAATGTCTCTTTTTAATATGCTTTTTAATATGCTATCTGCTGCCCTGCAAATAGGTTCAACAGTACCATCTTTCTATATTCCATATATATGTGTTAATATATGATATTTATTTTTTTCTTTCTGACTTACTTCACTCTGTGTAATAGGCTCTGGTCTCATCCACCTCATTAGAACTGTGTCAAATATGTTCCTTTTTATGGCTAAGTAATATTCCATTGTATATGTGTACCACAGCTTCTTTATCCATTCATCTGTTGATGGGCATCTAGATTGCTTCTCTGTGCTAGCTATTGTAAATAGTGCTGCAGTGAATATTGGGGTATATGTGTATTTTTCAATTTCCCCACCAAAGTTTAGTGATTGGTTTCAAGGGATGACTACTTCATCATTTTTATACTTCTCTGGCCAGTATACTTCATCTCAGATGAAGCACAGAGGGACAACTGGACAACCTGCAAGAAAGAATTTTTATTAGTTATCATCCCTTATTGCATGAAAACACACTAATTTAAAATAGGTATTCTGTCTAGTGTTTTCCCTTATCATAATGCCTTCTACTATTCCCTATTTAAGTGCTCAGTATTAAAAAAGGGGCTTTGATTTGTTTCATTTTTAGTGTTTTTTTTAAACTATGTTGTTTTTACAAATATGAATACTTGGGGATTTCATAATGCTGGGTTTGAAGACATATTTCTTACACACATTCAGATAGATTTTGGAAATATATGACCACATGGTGTATCTTTAAAATGAGAAAAGAAATTGTTGATAAACTCTTGGCAAGTTTGATTAATAAAAAGGAAGGAAGTCATAAATAAATGTCAGGAATTAAAATAAGACATCATTACAGGCTATTTGGCTTTGCAAAATAGAAGACCTAGAGCTACTTGATGGCAATAAGTAGCCATCAAGAGGATCTGAATTACATTAATCACAAAAATTTCAAAACATATTCAACCTGGCAAAAGATGAAATAGAACATAGTCCTAGATATGGCTCAGTGGTAAAGAATCTGCCTGCAAAGCAGGAGATCTGGGTTCAATCCCTGGGTCGGGAAGATCCCCTGGAGTAGGAAGTGGCAGTCCACTCCAGTACTCTTGCCTGGAGAACTCCATGGACGAAGGAGCCTGGTGGGCTACAGTCCATGGGGTTGCACAGATTCAGACATGACTGAAGCAAATAAATGGCAGCAGCAGATATAGTAATACTATTGAATCTGCAATTTAAATCTTACCACAGGCAAATCTTTTGACCTAGATGTCTTCACTGATCAATTCTTCCATATTTAAAAAGAAGTTCAGTTCAGTTCAGTTCAGTCGCTCAGTCGTGTCCGACTCTCCGCGACCCCATGAATCACAGCACGCCAGGCCTCCCTGTCCATTACCAACTCCCAGAGTACACTCAAACTCATGTCCACAGAGTCGGTGATGCCATCCAGCCATCTCATTCTCTGTCGTCCCCTTCTCCTCCCACCCCCAACCTTTCCCAGCATCAGAGTCTTTTCCAGTGAGTCAACTCGCCGCATGAGGTGGCCAAAGTATTGCAGTTTCAGCTTCAGCATCAGTCCCTCCAATGAACATCCAGGATTGGTCTCCTTTAGAATGGACTGGTTGGATCTCCTTGCAGTATAAGGGACTCTCAAGAGTCTTCTCCAACACCACAGTTCAAAAGCATTGATTCTTCGGCGATCAGCTTTCTTCACAGTCCAACTCTCACATCCATACATGACCACGGGAAAAACCATTGCCTTGACTAGACGGACCTTTGTTGGCAAAGTAATGTCTCTGCTTTTTAATATACTATCAAGGTTGGTCATAACTTTCCTTCCAAGGAGCAAGCGTCTTTTAATTTCATGGCTGCAATCAGCATCTGCAGTGATTTTGGAACCCAAAAAAATAAAGAGATAACACCAATTATGATGGCTCTAAGCATATTAAAAAGCAGAGACATTATTTTGCCAACAAATGTCCGTCTAGTCAAAGCTATGGTTTTTTCAGTAGTCATGTATGGATGTGCGAGTTGGACTATAAAAAAAGCTGAGTGCCAAAGAATTGATGCTTTTAAACTGTGGTGTTGGAGAAGACTCTTGAGAGTCCCTTGAACTGCAAGGAGATCAAACCAGTCCGTCCTAATATGTGAATTGTGAACTTCCAGATGTTCAAGCTGGTTTTAGAAAAGGCAGAGGAACCAGAGATCAAATTGCCAACATCCGCTGGATCATGGAGAAAGCAAGAGAGTTCCAGAAAAACATCTATTTCTGCTTCATTGACTATGCCAAAGCCTTTGACTGTGTGGATCACAATAAACTGTGGAAAATTCTGAAAGAGATGGGAATCCCAGACCACCTGACCTGCCTCTTGAGAAACCTGTATGCAGGTCAGGAAGCAACAGTCAGAACTGGACATGGAACAACAGACTGGTTCCAAATTGGAAAAGGAGTACGTCAAGGTTGTATATTGTCACCCTGCTTATTTAACTTATATGCAGAGTACATCATGAGGAATGCTGGGCTAGAAGAAGCACAAGCTGGAATCAAGATTGCCGGGAGAAATATCAATAACCTCAGATATGCAGATAACACCACCCTTATGGCAGAAAGTGAAGAGGAACTCAAAGGCCTCTTGATGAAAGTGAAAGAGGAGAGTGAAAAGGTTGGCTTGAAGCTCAATATTTAGAAAACGAAGATCATGGCATCTGGTCTCATCACTTCATGGGAAATAGATGGGGAAACAGTGGAAACAGTGTCAGACTTTATTTTTTTGGGCTCCAAAATCACTGAAGATGCTGATTGCAGCCATGAAATTAAAAGACGCTTGCTCCTTGGAAGGAAAGTTATGACCAACCTTGATAGTATACTAAAAAGCAGAGACATTACTTTGCCAACCAAGGTCCGTCTAGTCAAGGCTATGGTTTTTCCCATGGTCATGTATGGATGTGAGAGTTGGACTGTGAAGAAAGCTGATCGCCGAAGAATTGATGCTTTTGAACTGTGGTGCTGGAGAAGACTCTTGAGAGTCCCGTGGACTGCAAGGAGATACAACCAGTCCATTCTAAAGGAGATCAATCCTGGGTGTTCATTGGAAGGACTGATGATAAAGCTGAAACTGCAATACTTTGGCCACCTCATGTGACGAGTTGACTCACTGGAAAAGAGTCTGATGCTGGGAAGGATTGGGGGTAGGAGGAGATGGGGACGACAGAGAATGAGATGGCTGGATGGCATCACCGACTCGATGGACATGAGTTTGAGTGAACTCCGGGAATTGGTGATGGACAGGGAGGCCTGACGTGCTGTGATTCATGGGGTTGCAAAGAGTCGGACATGACTGAGCGACTGAACTGAACTGAACTGAAAGAAAATCAGTCCTGAATATTCATTGAAAGGACTGATACTGAAGCTGAAAAGCCAATACTTTGGACACCTGATGCAAAGAACTGACTCATTAGAAAAGACCCTGATGGTGGGTAAGATTGAAGGCAGGAGGAGAAGGGGAAGACAGAGGATGAGATGGTTGGATGGCATTGATTCGATGGATGTGAATTTGAGCAAGCTCCAGGAGTTGGTGATGGACAGGGCAGCCTGGCATGCTGCAGTCCGTGGGGTCGCAAAGAGCTGGACATGACTTAGCAACTGAACTGAATTTACAGCCCCACCAATAGTGTTGGAAGGTTCCCTTTCCTTCACACCTCCTCCAGAATTTATTGTTTGTACATTTTTTGATAATAGACATTCTGACTGTTATGTGGTAATACCTCATTGTAGTTTTGATTTGCATTTCTCTAATAATTAATGGTGCTGTGCATCTTTTCATATGCTTTGTTCACCATGTGCACATCTCTTTTGGAGAAAAGATTATTTAGATCTTCAGTCCATCTCTTAAATTGGGTTTTTGTTGATTGTTGTTTTTATATTGAACTGCAAGAGTGATTTGTATATTTGGGGGATGAATCCCTTATTGTTAATTTCATTTTCAAATATTTTCTCCCATTCTATAGGTTCTTTTTTCATTTTGCTTATTGTTTTCTTTGCTGTGCAAAAGCTCTTAAGTTTAATTCACCCCCATTTATTTATTTTTATTTTCATTACTCAGCATTCACAACAGTAAGTCCCAGTAACTGGCAGACCTTTCCTGTGACTCACCTTCTCTCTCTCTTGTGTAGTGTGTGGGACTGCTGTCTGGAGGAGCAGAAGAGGTGGTGGGAGCGAGCCACCAAGAAGATCAGCATCTTCAGAGGCACCTTCCTCGTGTGCTTTGTGCCCTATGTGATCACCAGCTTGGTTCCCACTAATGATGCCCAGAAGAAAACTGTTTCAGTAAAAATGTGGTCAGTTCACAACTCAATATGTTCTCTCCAAACGGACATGATGCATTTTGAGTTTTAAAAAACATTGAAAAAGTTGTTTGTCTTTTGTGGGGACAAAAGACAACTTACTAAGGAGAAAAAGCTAAGCCTAGGAAACCTCTGGGAAACTCTCCCCTGCCCACTGCCATCACCCCATCCAGCCACTGCCTTGACTTTCCTTTGTGAAAGAAGGAGCCATCCTAAGCCAAGCTCAGAAAACATGCAAACATACTGTCATTTCATTTCAGCACACATTTCCTCAGTACCTTCTCTGTGCAGAGCATGAAAGACACCCTGCAGAGGAGCTGTGGCCTGATGAGGTGCTGCAGGAGAGCCCCTGTGAGGGTGACATGACCCTGTAGATACGACTCTCCCACCTGGATGGAGCACCATGACATGGCATCTGATAGGGAAGTATACCAGACTTCTGAGGCAGGAGTAGGTGAAGTGGGCATGGCTATGCAGGGGGGCAATTACAGCAGAAGGGACAGTGTGGGCCAGGTCTAGAGCCTTGCATGGGAGCCACCAGTCACCGGTCCCACTGAAGCAAAATACTTGAATGTGACTTGTCCAAATTTAGATGTACTGTAGGTATGACATGCATGCTGGGTTTCCAAGGCTTAACACAACTACACACACACACACACACAAACACACACACACAAACACACACACACACACATCTAATATATATATGGGATTCCCTGGTGGCTCAACAGTAAAGAATCTGCCTGCAGTGCAGGATACACAGGTTATATCCCTGGGTCAGGAAGATCCCCTGGAGAAGAAAATGGCAACCTGCTCCTCTGGAAAATCCCATGGACAGAAGAGCCTGGCAGTCTACAGTCCACAGGGCATCAAGAGGAGGATGTGACTTAGCTACTAAACCAAAGAGGTGGATCAGAAAATATTGCCGTGTTTTATGTTAAAGAGTGTTCTTCATATATTTTCCTCTAAGACTTTTATTATGTCTGGCTTTATATTTAGAGCTTTCATCCATTTTGAGTTTTTTGTGTGTGGTGTTCTAGTTTTATTCTTTTACATGTATCTACCCATTTTTCCCAGTACCACTGATAGAAGTGACAATCTTTTCTCCATTGTATATTTTTTCCTCCTTTGTCCTAGTTTAGTTGACCATAGATGTATGGGTTTATCTCTGGACTTTCTGTCTAGTTCCATTGAATCTATATTTCTGTTTTTGTGCCAGTACCATACTGTTCTGATGCCTGTAGCTTTGCAGTATGCTCTGAAGTCAATCTTTCCTTTCTCGAGACTGCTTTGAGGAAAAAAAAAAAGATTGTTTTGGCTATTTGGGGTCTTTAGAAAAGAAAGAAAAAAATGTATGCTGTGGTTGCTAAGATTTATGGTAAGAATGAATTTTTCACTTGTGAAATTGTGAATAAGAAAAAAGAAATTCATGTTAGATTTGATACTGTCACATCTCAAACTGCAAATTTATCACCACAGAGCATGGTAAGTGCTTATTTACAATGAAAAAAGCATTAAATTGCACAATAAAATATTCAGAGAGAGAGGGGAAACTACAATCACATATTTTTTATTTTATTATTATTGTTGTTAATTTCTTACTGTGCCTAATTTGCAAATTAAACTTTATTGTAGGTATATATGTATAGGAAAAATCATGGTATGTGAATGGTTTGCTACTGTCTGTAGTTTCAGGCATCCACTAGGGTTTTGGAACAAGTCCTCTGCAGATAAGAGGGAAGTACTATGCTACAAATGTGAAATAAAATAACATTTCAAAAGAATTAAAAATTCCCGTACCTAATAAAACATACCAAGAAGAGATTCAATATTTCTATACTAAAATCTTCAGAAATTATTGAGGGATATTAAAGAAATAGAGGAACAGAGTATGTTCACAAATTAAAATTAATTTCCCCCAAATTGATCCAGAGATTCAATTCCATCCCATCAAAATTTCACAGAAACTATTGTAGAAATTGACGATATGATTCTAAAATTTATAGTTGAAGCAATGGCTGAAAGTAGTGAAGATGATCTTGAAGAAGAACTTAATATAAAGCTAGAGTAAGTAAGATAGTGTGGTATTAACTGAAGAATAAATAAATAACAGAATAGAAAGTCTTGAAAGACTACCACTCATACACATATACATGGTCAATTTCTCACCCAACAAAAATTTCAAACATAAAGCAAGGTGGAAGAAGTTTACAGTGAGTAATACCACCTAATTCTGCTATTATCATTTAACAAGGCTTGCTTATCATAGATTTATTCATGCATCCAACCATCATATATTTTAATGCATTTAAAAGTAAATTACAGGTGTTAGTTGCACTTCCTTCTAAATACTTCAACATTGGTACCATTAGCTAGAGTCTAATATTTCCTTACAGTTCTTTACTTCTGATGTAAAATTTACATATAATGAAATGAACAATTAAATCTGCTAAAATTTGACAAATACATATACCTATGAAACACAATCCACTCAAATTATACAATAGTTTAATTATATCAGAAATTTTCATTATGCCAATTTCTGTCCCATTCCCCAGATACAACAAGAATTAAGATTTGTTTTTGCCACAGAAACTTTTCTTGTTCTAATATTCCATATAAATAGAATCCACTCTGTCTACTCTTGTGTCTAGCTTCGTCAGCTCAGCATGACATCTTTAAGATCTATCCATATTGTTTCATGTATTGAGAGTGTAAACTAAATCACAGTTAGTTCATTTTTCTGTTCATGGACACAAGGTCAGTTTCAAGTTTTTGGTTGTTATGAATAAAACTACTATGAGTGTTATGTTCCTTGTGGATACATGATTTAATTTAGCTTGCATAAATACGGAATATTGGAATTGACGTGTCATAGAGTAGGCATATGTGTAGTTTTATAAAAAACTGCCAGAACTTTTTCCACAGTAGCTATACCATGTTACAATCTTCTCCAGTAGCCAGTCTGGGATATAAAGGAAGTAGAAAGAAAATGTAGGGAACATACTACCATGTCTTGAGTCCCAAGTTCCCAGTCAGTTTGCCTTTTTCTCCTTACCTTTCAGTGTCTTCTTATATATAACACTTCAGGGTTTAGCTGTACTTGAGGAGGAATAGGGAGACATATGTCAACTTCATATTGTTTGGAATAAAAAATGTGTCACTATTTTCATTTTATCCTGAACATGCTGATAATAGCTGGTGGCAAGGATTGTCAAATGAGTCCTAATACTCTTGATTTTTTGCAGATGAAGGTGTGATAGAGCTTGACATGAGTTTGAAGACAGAAGACTCAGCAGTTTGAGTTGATGACTATGAGGAATGGTCTGGTCTCTGTCCCATGGGAAGATGCTTTGAAAGAAAAGGGCTCAGATCACTGTTGACGAATGCCAGATGAAAGGAAGGGCACATTGGCAGTTTGCAGCATGGGTAGCTCAGAACAATGACAGAAGAACAAATTGGATGGACGTTTGTAAGCAGTTCCTGAGGTGTTCAAGGCATAGCTAAGTGGCATTTTCTGAAAGCAAGAGAAGGGTAAAAACAAGAAGATGTGGGCAGCTGCAAAGTAAATGCCCTTAGTTGTTGAGATGTGATGCAAGAAAAACAAATGAGTACTCCCCCAATCCCCATCTAAATGGCCCACCCTTGTCTTCAGTAGTCACAGCTTCAGCTGGAGAGGGACCTGAGGTCCCCAAGAAAAAAACCCTTAGGATAGAAGTCAGGTATAATCAGGGCAGGTGCAATGCCTGGGGAAAAATCTGACATTGAGCACAGGTCAGCCTTGAGCAAAGCAGTGAAGAGTTGGAGGAAACATATAAGACAAGGGAACAAAGGGAATTATATTTTTGGAATTAATAATGAGGGCACTTTTACAAAAGAATGGCAAAAAGGAGGGCTTTTTTAGTTTTTAAGGGAGAATAGGAAAGAAGAGGGCTAAAATGAAATAAAGACAAATGATAAAATTAAAGCTTTTAGTATACATAGAACAGAAAACACATTTTCATCAGTATAGATATCTTCCTTTTATATCCATCTATCTATTCACAGATCACTCCTCACTTTACCTCTAATGTACTACGTTATTAGCGGGGTGACAGAGGATGAAATGGTTGGATGGCATCAGCAACTCAATGAAGATCAGTTTAAGGAAACTCTGGGATATGGTCAAGGACAGTGAAGCCTGGTGTGCTGCAGTTCATGGGGTCTCAAAGAGTCAGACATGACTTAGTGACTGAACAGCAACACTACCTGATTGGTGTTTGCGTTCTGATTTCCAGTAGTGTGTGCTGGTTGAGGGCAATGCATATCTGATATGAAGTCATTTGTCAATTAGGGAAAATACATTTTCATATATATATTATATAGTCATAAATATATTTGATGTGCAAATCTTTTTGAATTTTGATTTAGTATATAAAAAAATCTCTTTTCCCTATCTATTTCATTAAAAATATACTGGAAATAATATTTGCTTCAACCAGTGTGTGTGGTTATTTTTTGGGGGTTCGTTTTATTCCTGTCTCACTTTGAAAGTCGAATATATTTAGAGGATTCTGCATGTTGATTTGCTAATTTGAGATATTTAGTCATAACTCACTAAGGCATCTTAATAATGTTGCTGTACAAGTTACCAGGTAGCTGCCACTAAAGTATGGCACATTGCTTTTCTTCTCAGGTTGATCCCACTACCCTTGGAGATCAGATGGTTTGTTGAGTAGAAAAGTCTGGGTGTCATATAATGCTGCAGGGTAAACATGGCAATGTGCCCAGGAGCATCAATCTTATGTGAAGCTCTGAGAAAAAGATTCGGAGAAGTAAATGTGATTTTGCATATACAGACAAATTAGCAGAATTTCATTTTCCATGTCACACTATTTTGAATTCTTCACAAAAACACAGAAAGTAGAACAGTCGTGTATCGTGAATACCTGCAAAATGTAGTACTTTGGCATTGTGCACTCATTACATTGGGTTTCCCAAGTGGCACTGTGGTAAAAAATCCACCTGCCAATGCAGAAGACTCAAGAGACATGGCTTTGATCCCTGGGTTGGAAAGATCCCTTGGAGTAGGAAATGGCAACTCCAGTATTCTGGACGGAAAATTTCCATGGACATTGGAGCCTTGCATGTTACAGTCCATAGGTTGCAAAAAGTCAGACACACTGAGCACGCATGAGCACGTACTCATTACATTAGTGCTGCAGATTCATCCAAAATAACTGAGGATGATATTGAGGGAGGTCGCAGAACTATGACTTAGGGCCAGATATCTATCTCCTGATATAACCAACTAGAAGGGGAATTTTTTTGGTGGGTCCCAGAAGATTTGCATGACTAGGATTTTAGGAACATGAATTTGTCCCCTGGGATCATGTATATTTAAATTTGATTGTACACATGCAAAATGTTTCCCACGTATTTGTTCAAATTTATGCTATAATTATACTCAAATGTTTGTTTGCAAACATACTCCTATTTTTAGTTCTATTTCCCTCCACAGCGAATTCTTTGGTAGTACAAAAAAAACCCCTGATAACTCTAGAATTTTCAGGCTATTTTTCTTTGCCTTTTAAATGTTTAATAATGTAAACACATTTGGAACATAAACTTACCCACAACTGTTGAAGATAATTCCTCAATGAGCAAAATAATGAGAGAAATTTAGAACTCTTGGAAACCACTGAGGTTATGGCAGGTAGTATTTTCCTGCCTGATGATCCTAACAATAAACTTGAAGAGGCTGATAAAGCCCAATGAAAAACAACTTGAGAAACTGTAGTCAAGTAGCAGTCATCCTAAAAAGTATGGGATGTATTTAAATGCTTTTTAATATTTTTATGGAGTGGCAAATTGGTCCACACTTCAGTATTGCCTGAGAAACTTGTGAGTAAAAACGACACATTAAACTATAGATCAATTTTGGGAAGAATCGATGCTTGTCTTATCCTTATCAAGTCTTCTAACTATTAACATGATATATATTTTCATTTATTTAGGTTTTATAGATAAAAAAACCAATAAATAGATTTATAGAGCTGCAAATCTTTATAGGTTTATAAAGATTTCTGAATACAGATTCTGAATATATTTTGTTAGATTTACATTTAGAATTTCATTCTTTTGAGCTATTGTAGTAGGCACTTTTTTTTTAGAAAATTTGTATTTCAATTGTTTATTGCTCAGATATATAAATACTATTTATTTTGTTTATTGACCTAGTATCTTGCTAATTTGCTAAACTCATTTATTATTTTTGGAGCTTTTAAATAGATTCTTTGGCATTTTCCATGTATAGAAGCATGTTGTCTGTGAATAGAGATAGCTTTATTTTTTCCCTTTAAATGTGTATGACTTTTGTTTCTTTTTCATTCTTTATTGCACAGGCTAAGAATTTCAGTGTAATATTGAACAGCATCATCATCTTAATGGAACATGAATCTTAGCAAACTCCAGGAGATAGTGAAGGACAGGGAGCTTGGTGTGCTGCAGACCATGGGGTTGCAAAGAGTCTGACAGAACTGAATGACAACAAAAGTGTTGAGAGAGGGCTTTCTTGCTTCTAAAGCAACTAATCTTTCACCATTCTTAGATTCCAACTGTACACACATTCAGCTCAGTTCAGTTCAGTTCAGTCGCTCAGTCGTGTCCGACTCTCCGCGACCCCATGAATCACAGCACGCCAGGCCTCCCTGTCCATCACCAATTCCCGGAGTTCACTCAAATTCGTGTCCATTGAGTCAGTGATGCCATCCAGCCATCTTGTTCTCTGTCATCCCCTTCTCCTCCCGCCCCCAACCTTTCCTAGCATTAGAGTCTTTTCCAGTGAGTCAACTCGTCGCATGAGGTGGCCAAAGTATTGCAGTTTCAGCTTTAGCATCAGTCCTTCCAATGAACACCCAGGATTGATATCCTTTAGAATAGACTGGTTGGATCTCCTTGCAGTCCAAGGGACTCTCAAGAGTCTTCTCCAGCACCACAGTTCAAAAGCATCCATTCTTCGGTGCTCAGCTTTCTTCACAGTCCAACTCTCACATCCATACATGACCACGGGAAAAACCATAGCCTTGACTAGACGGACCTTTGTTGGCAAAGTAATGTCTCTGCTTTTTAATATGCTATCAAGGTTGGTCATAACTTTCCTTCCAAGGAGTAAGCGTCTTTTAATTTCATGGCTGCAATCAGCATCCGCAGTGATTTTGGAGCCCAAAAAAATAAAGTCTGACACTGTTTCCACTGTTTCTCCATCTATTTCCCATGAAGTGATGGGACCAGATGCCATGATCTTTGTTTTCTGAATGTTGAGCTTCAAGCCAACTTTTTCACTCTCCTCTTTCACTTTCATCAAGAGGCTTTTGAGTTCCTCTTCCCTTTCTGCCATAAGGGTGGTGTCATCTGCATATCTGAGGTTATTGATATTTCTCCCGGCAATCTTGATTCCAGCTTGTGCTTCTTCCAGCCCAGCGTTCCTCATGATGTACTCTGCATAGAAGTTAAATAAGCAAGGTGACAATATACAGTCTTGACGTACTCCTTTTCTTATTTGGAACCAGTCTGTTGTTCCATGTACAGTTCTGACTGTTGCTTCCTGACCTGCATACAGGTTTCTCAAGAGGCAGGTCAGGTGGTCTGGTATTCCCATCTCTTTCAGAATGTTCCACAGTTTACTGTGATCCACACAGTCAAAGGCTTTGGCATAGTCAATGAAGCAGAAATAGATGGTTTTCTGGAACTCTCTTGCTTTCTCCATGATCCAGCGGATGTTGGCAATTTGATCTCTGGTGCCTCTGCCTTTTCTAAAACCTGCTTGAACATCTGGGAGTTCACGGTTCACATATTGCTGAAGGCTGGCTTGGAGAATTTTGAGCATGACTTTACTAGTGTGTGAGATGAGTGCAATTGTGTGGTAGTTTGAGCATTCTTTGGCATTCCCTTTCTTTGGGATTGGAATGAAGACTGACCTTTTCCAGTCCTGTGGCCACTGCTGAGTTTTCCAAATTTGCTGGCATATTGAGTGCAGCACTTTCACAGCATCATCTTTCAAGATTTGAAATAGCTCAACTGGAATTCCATCACCTCCACTAGCTTTGTTCGTAGTGATGCTTTCTAAGGCCCACTTGACTTCACATTCCAAGATGTCTGGCTCTAGGTCAGTGATCACCTTATCGTGACTATCTTGGTCGTGAAGATCTTTTTTGTACAGTTCTTCTGTGTATTCTTGCCACCTCTTCTTAATATCTTCTGCTTCTGTTAGGTCCCTACCATTTCTGTCCTTTATCGAGTCCATCTTTGCATGAAATGTTCCCTCGGAATCTCTAATTTTCTTGAAGAGATCTCTTGTTTTTCCTATTCTGTTGTTTTCCTCTATTTCTTTGCATTGATCACTGAGGAAGGCTTTCTTATCTCTCCTCGCTATTCTTTGGAACTCTGCATTCAGATGCTTATATCTTTCCTTTTCTCCTTTGCTTTTCGCTTCTCTTCTTTTCACAGCTATTTGTAAGGCCTCCTCAGACAGCCATTTCACTTTTTTGCATTTCTTTTCCATGGGGATGGTCTTGGTCCCTGTCTCCTGTACAATGTCACGAACCTCCGTCCAGAGTTCATCAGGCACTCTATCAGATCTAGTCACTTAAATCTATTTCTCACTTCCACTGTATAATCATAAGGGATTTGATTTAGGTCATATCTGAATGGTCTAGTGGTTTTCCCTACTTTCTTCAATTTAAGTCTGAATTTGGCAATAAGGAGTTCATGATCTGAGCCACAGTCAGCTCCTGGTCTTGTTTTTGCTAACTGTATAGAGCTTCTCCATCTTTGGTTGCAAAGAATATAATCAATCTGATTTCAGTGTTGACCATCTGGTGATGTCCATGTGTAGAGTCTTCTCTTGTGTTGTTGGAAGAGGGTGTTTGCTATGACCAGTGCATTCTCTTGGCAAAACTCTATTAGCCTTTGCCCTGCTTCATTCCATGCTCCAAGGCCAAATTTGCCTGTTACTCCAGGTGTTTCTTGACTTCCTACTTTTCTATTCCAGTCCCCTATAATGAAAAGGACATCTTTTTGGGGTGTTAGTTCTAAAAGGTCTTGTAGGTCTTCATAGAACCGTTCAACTTCGGCTTCTTCAGCGTTACTGGCTGGGGCATAGGCCTGGATTACTGTAATATTGAATGGTTTGCCTTGGAAACGAACAGAAATCATTCTGTCGTTTTTAAGATTGCATCCAAGTACTGCATTTTGGACTCTTTTGTTGACCATGATGGCTACTCCATTTCTTCTAAGGGATTCCTGCCCACAGTAGTAGATATAATGGTCATCTGAGTTAAATTCACCCATTTCAGTCCATTTTAGTTCACTGATTCTAGAATGTCTATGTTCACTCTTGCCATCTCCTGTTTGACCACTTCCAATTTGCCTTGATTCATGGACCTAACATTCCAGGTTCCTATGCAATATTGCTCTTTACAGCACCAGACCTTGCTTCTATCACCGGTCACATCCACAACTGGGTATTGGTTTTGCTTTGGCTCCATCCCTTCATTCCTTCTAGAGTTATTTCTCCACTGATCTCCAGTGGTGCAGACGCGAGAGACGCCGGCCCCCAGCGGCGGCGCAGACGTGAGAGACGCCGGCCCCCGGCGCAACCGACCACGCAAAGAGGCGCGGCTGTGAGGAGCTATCCCATGCCTGAGGCCTGGGCCGGCGGCCGAGAGGAGCTGCCCCACGTCCAATAGGTGGTGGCAGCACGGGCGCAGGAGGGCTGAGAGGAGCTACTCCACGTTCAAGGTCAGGAGGGGCGGCCTTGAGGAGATACCCCTCATCCAAGGTAAGGTGCAGCGGCTGCGCTTTCTTGGAGCAGCCGTGAAGAGATATCCCAGGCCCAAGGTAAGAGAAACTCAAATAAGACGGTAGGTATTGCGAGGGGGCATCAGAGGGCAGACACACTGAACTCATAATCACAGGAAACTAGTTGATCAGATCACATGGACCACAGCCGAATGTGGTCCACTGGAGAAGGGAATGGCAAACCACTTCAGTATACTTGCCTTGAGAACCCCATGAACAGTATCAAAGGGCAAAATGACAGGCTACTTAATGAGGAATTCCCCAGGTGGGTAGGTGCCCAGTATGCTGCGATCAGTACACACATTAGGCTGTTTGATATTATCCCACAGTTCTTTGATATTTTGCTCCTTTATTTTTACACTTTTTCTTGTGATTCAGTTTGAGTAACTTCCTTTAAGTAATCTGCCTTTAAGGTCACTGATTCTTTCTTCAGTCTGTCAAGTTTACTTGAAGTCACTGTTGAAGGCATTTTTCATCTCTTACTATAGTCTAGTTAATAACATTTCCATTTGATTATTTTTTATAGTTTCTTCAGTGTTGAAATTATCCACCTGTTATTTCATGTTTATCTTTCCTAGTAGAGATTTTAATATAGGTATGAGTGAGTGAGTGAGTGAAGTCGCTCAGTCATGTCCGACTCTTTGCGACCCTGAGAAATGTGGCCCACCAGGCTCCTCCGTCCATGGGATTCTCCAGGCAAGAATACTGGAGTGGGTTGCCATTTCCTTCTCCAGGGGATCTTCCTGACCCAGGGATTGAACCTGGGTCTCTAGTGTTGCAGGCAGATGCTTTAATCTCTGAGCCACCAGGGAAGCCTAATATAGGTATAGTAGTTATAATATAGGTATAGCAGTTATTTTAAATTCTCTAATATTTTTAACATCTGTTCTATGTGTAAGTATGTTTCTATTGATGGTATATTCTCTTGACAATTGACTGGTTTTTATTGTTTTTTTTTCATGTTTCATATTTTTTTGTTGAAAACTAGAAGTCATATGTAGAATACTAGAAACTGAAGTAAATAGTTTTTATGTATGGAAATGGACACCATTTGCCTTTAATAAGGCTTAAGTGGCTCCACAACTCTCTTTTCAACCTAAACATGTTCTCCACAAATTTGTTGACATTCTGAGCAGATTCTTTCTTTCCTGTATCTGTCTCCGTCTGTCCTAAGTAAGTACGTGTTCACATCCTGTTACTCCCTCCAGCACTTGCCTCTCTAGATTTCAAGCTAATCAGTTCAGTGACTCCCGTTGTCTAATGGCATCAAGAAAAGTTGTTAGCTTGCAGTTTGTCTGTTCTGTTGTTGCTCTTGCAGTGGTGAATTACCAAGCAGTGGTTTATATGTATATCTTTTATTTTTTGAGAGTTAATAAAATTAGATTATTCAAAAATATTTAATACCACATTTCAAAGGTCAAAGATTATTGAAATGAGAATCTCACTTTCACTCATTCCTCATCCATCTTATCCCTTTTCTCTCCTTCTAAATTTAATTTCAGTATTTATGAAAAAATATCCAAACCCAGCAAATTCATGTGGATATGCTATCTTTATCCCTCCCTTTCTTGTAACAAAATTTTTGCTCCTTACTTTTTCCTGTGAAGATCTTTTCTAATAGGTCCATAGACACATTCTTTATTATTTTCACAGCTGCATGGTATTCTTTGTGGATATATTATACTTTATTCAACAGTGGGCCATTGCTGGGCATTTAGGTTGTTTCTAATCTTTTGATATTAGGAATAATATCACAATGAACAATCTTGTAGATATATTATTTTCTTATATGTGCAGATTTATTCCTAATACAGATCTCTAGAAACGAGATTTTTAGAACAATTTTACATACTATTGTCTGATGCTCAACTCCTTCTTTGTCACCAGTTTGGCTTTTATTTTATAAAAGTGAAAATCCACTTTATATTTGTTTTTATTAGTGAAAATAGGTACTAACGTAGGTCTTTTGTAGAAGTAAACTGGTGTAAAGGAAATTTTTAAAAATTAGGATATACTTGTAAAGCTTCAACGAACATGGGAATGACAATATTTTCCTTTGAGGTTCTTATTTCAATTCCTTTTGGTAAATATCCAGAAGTGGAATAGCTTGATCATATGGTAGTTTAACTCTTGATTTTTTGAGACATCACCATACTGACTTTCATAATGGCTGTAACCAATTTGCATTTCCAACAGTGTATCAGGGACCCTTTTCCTCCACATCCTTTCCAACAATTATCTTTTTTTTTTTTTTTTAAGTGATAGATGTCTAAACAGGTGTGAGGTGGTAGTTCATTGCAGTTTTAATTTGCATTTTCCAGATGGTTTGTAACGTTGAGCAACTTTTCATGTGTTTGTTGATCATCTTTTATCCTTTTTGATGAAATCTCTTTTCAGGTCCTTTGTCCATTTTTTAAGTGGGCCTTTTTCTTTTAGTTATTAAATTGTATGATTCTTCTTACTTTAGTTACCAATCCTTATCTGATATATGGTTTAGCAAATACTTTCTCCTATTCTGCAAACTGTCTATTCATTTTGTTGATGAAACATAGCTATTTCTAACAGTAAATTTAGCTTATAAATATTTCTGTGGGTGATTGGATACTAAATTACTGAAGTGCTTTTGATTAACAGGTATAGGATTTTTAAAACATTGGAGCCAACATTTAAAAATTAAAAGCTTTCAAGTTTAAAAAATTCAGATTTTTAGTTCTTGTTGGGAGGTCAGAATATCTGTCCACTGGGCCTTCATTCTTGCATGGAAATGGTTACCTAGTACTGAGGAACAGCTATTCTTTTCAAAGGTGCTTGTGTGTTTTCTGCTTCAATAGGGTTCACCCATGTTAATTTCAAAAGTAATGGCAGATATATGTGTGTGAATGCATTTAATTACCATGCCTATAATTTTAAACTTATCTACGCAGGTATAAGGGCTTCCATGGTGGCTCAGCGGTATAAAATCTGCCTGCCAATGTCTGCTAATGCAGGAAACATAAATTTGATCCCTGGGTCGAGAAAATCCCTGGAGAAGGAAATGGCAACCCACTCCAGTATTCTTGCCTGGAAAATCCCATGGACAGAGGAGCCTGGTGGGCAACAGTCTATGGAGTCCCAAAGAGTAGGACATGATTGAGAGACTAAGCAACAACAACAATGTATGTATAAACATATTTTATATGTTCAAAGAAAGACTTCGTTAGGATACACGTCACAGCAAGCTATTGTTACAATGCACTCCTCCATGTTATATGTACACATGCACGTGTCATTCATTAATGATGACTAGTTAGTCCTTTTTATCATTTAAGCTTTCAGCCACTTTTTAAGATACTATGGGAACTCTATGAATGATAACTAACCTCTTTAAAATTGATGTTTTAAAATTTTATCATCTGGAAATTGTTAATACGACTGAAAACCACAATCACAGAAAACTAACCAATCTGATCATATGGACCACAGCCTTGTCTAATTCAATGAAACTATGAGCCATGCTGTGTAGGGTCACCCAAGATGGACAGGTATTGGTGGAGAGTTCAGACAAAATGTGGTCCACTGGAGAAGGAAATGGCAAACCATTTCAGTATTCCTACCTTGAGAACCCCATGAACAGTATGAAAAGGCAAAAAGACAGAACACTGAAAGATGAACTCCCCAGGTCAGTAGGTGCCCAATATGCTACTGGAGATCAGTGGAGAAATAACTCCAGAAAGAATGAAGACATGGAGCCAAAGAAAAAACAAACCCAGTTGTGGATGTGACTGGTGATAGAAGCAAGGTCCGATGCTGTAAAGAGCAATATTGCATAGGAACCTGGAATGTTAGGTCCATGAATCAAGGCAAATCGGAAGCGGTCAAACAGGAGATGACAAGAGTGAACGTAAATATTCTAGGAATCAGTGAACTAAAATGGACTGGAATGGGAGAATTTAACTCAGATGACCATTATATCTACTACTGTGGACAAGAATCCCTTAGAAGAAATGGAGTAGCCATCATAGTCAAAAAAGATTCTGAAATGCAGTACTTGGATGCAGTCTCAAAAACAACAGAATGATCTCTGTTCATTTCCAAGGCAAACCATTCAATGTCACAGTAATCCAAGTCTATGCCCTGACCAGTGATGCTTAAGAAGCAGAAGTTGAATGGTTATATGAAGACCTATAGGACCTTTAGGAACTCAGTTCAGTTCAGTTCAGTTGCTCAGTTGTGTCCGACTCTTTGCTACCCCATGAATCGCAGCACACCAGGCCTGCCTGTCCATCACCAACTCCCAGAGTTTACCCAAACTCATGTGCATCGAGTCGGTGATGCCATCCAGCCATCTCATCCTCTGTCATCCCCTTCTCCTCCTGCCCTCAATCCCTCTCAGCATCAAGGTCTTTTCCAGTGAGTCAACTCTTCTCATGACGTGGCCAAAGTATTGGAGTTTCAGCCTCAGCATCACTCCTTCCAATGAACACCAAGGACTGGTCTCCTTTAGGATGGACTGGTTGGATCTCCTTGCAGTCCAAGGGACTCTCAAGAGTCTTCTCCAACACCACAGTTCAAAAGCATCAATTCTTCAGTGCTCAGCTTTCTTCACAGTCCAACTCTCACATCCATACATGACCACTGGAAAAACCATAGCCTTGACTAGACGGACCTTTGCTGGCAGAGTAATATCTCTGCTTTTTTTTTTTTTTGACATATACTTTATTTTTTTTTCTACAGTTCATAACTTTTATAAATAAAACAAATTAAATGTACAGTGAATAAGTTCTCTGAAATATTTCAATATTTCTGCAGGTTTAGTAACATCATAAAATACATTTCAACTAAAATTCACAAATCTAAAAACCTGTTAGGCATTTTTAGGCGTTTTAAGTTGGAAATGAAGACCAATGTTACATCGTAATATGCCAATTACAAATAGTACTTCAAATAGCAAATACTACAGTTTGTCCCAAACTTTAAAAACTATTCATGAACTCAACACTGAACTATTGATGGCTATGAGAATTGTTTCCTAGCCTTTTTGAAAATTTCAACCCATTTACGTTTAAGGTAATTATTGATAAGTACGATCCCGTAGCCATTTTCTTTATTGCTTTGGGTTCAAGTTTATACACTCTTTCTGTGTTTCCTGTCTATAGAAGATCCTTTAGCATTTGTTGGAGAGCTGGTTTGGTGATGCT